>NC_141029.1:48655000-48797500 GCF_052040795.2 Danio rerio | reverse complement strand
GTACACCTCTGGTGGATTCGCAAATACTAAAACTGCAAAAAAAAAAAAAAAACTCCTGGGACATATTTTGCAATCTCTAGAAATATATACAGGGGTACATATCAGTAATGAGTCTGAATAGGGGAAATAATTAATTAATTAATTAATTATAATATTAATAAAAACGCATCCAACTGTTGCAGCGAACAGCGTTTACTACATAAAGCCATAGTTCTCTCTCAAACTTTGCAAAATATCGCATGCAATATGATCATGTGATGTCAAATTCTGCTATATTGACAGATGTTTGGGTAGCTTCTTGGAACTATGGCCCTTTGAAGTAAATGTTGTTAATGTCAAACATGAAAGCAGTTGCAAGTACCCCATATTATATCAGAACTTGGATAAATCATTTATTTGTTTACCTTCAACTTAGTCTCAATTTCAGAGGTTGCCACAGTGGATGCCCTTCCAGCCACAACCCAGTACTGTGAAACACCCATACACACTCATTCACACACACCAATTTACTTTATTCAATTCACCTATAGCGCATGTCTTTGGATTGGAGGAAACCAGAGCACCCAAAGGAAACCCACAACAAAACAGGGAGAACATGCAAACTCTAATCTATCTAATCTAAACTCCACACAGAAATTCCAACTGGCCCAGTTGGATATGAATACAATCTAACCGAATAACGGTAGTGAACCGCCAACTGAGCCACAAACTATCGATTTCATAATGTTCATTCGTGTGTGTGTGCCTGTGTATCACGTACTGTACCTTGGTGACAAGCAGGACTGAGCCAGGGTAATCATAGTGATAATGTCTGCTTGTCTCCACCAAAAACAGCATCTGCAGACATCGCGTTATGTTCTGAACGTTTACAATATTTTTGCAGCAGATGGACACGAAACGCTTTCTGTAGGTCAAAAAACAAATGATTCAGTAAAAGCAGAATGACCACAATGTGTGTACGTCTTTCCATTTTGGCACTTTGCTTTCATGTCCATCACCTAGCAACAACCGTACACACAATAGCAGCTCGATGACACAAAAGGTGGTGGCGGGACATTATTATGTCCTGTTAACAACCAGCTTTTTGGGGGGACTTAACTTTGAGTTGAGTAATGTAATATAATTCATAGATCTGTGATTAAAAAAGTATAAGAATAATTCTAAAATGAACAGTACCATCAGATCCCAATAACTGGGAGGTATCTGTAAGACTCTCAAATTTTCAAATATCTCAATTAAGTCTTGTATACTGTGCTTGAGAATACATAAACTAAAAACTAATTCTCATCATTAATAAATAACACAATTATATATAAATATTGAAATTACAGTCTGGAGCTTCTCAACTAACACACACACACACACACACACACATATTTTGGTAAACTCTCACAGCCACATATTAACATACATGTTAACGCTTGAAATCATTAGTTTGTGTAAACAGTGTGACGCCCACAATCCAGACTGAATAAAAGACAGATGGGAACATTACACGATGAGAGACATGCATTTACCAATTAAGGCGTATTTCATTGTGACGCAGACATGATGGAGTGCAAGAAATTCCTACACCGATGTTCACACACCACATCCTACTCATAATATTTGCACATGGACACCTTTCTTCCACTGACAACTTTTTTCCATCAATTTTTCACCATGTGGGCGACGGCATTCGCAAACTGAAGACATATTTTCAAGCACTGACAATACAGACCACATAATTAAAATGAGACTGAGATGACATGTTACTTTTACCATAACTGACAAATCATTCTAAAAAATAATGACTATGACACAAACGATCTAAACTGAAGATGCATTATAACCACAGACAACATGAAAAACATGTACTATTATATAGTTTTAGCTAAATACACAAACAAGGCAGAATCATGCTTTAAACAAGTACAAAACCCGCAAAGGTTGAATTTTTAATAACATTCAGTACTCTAAGGGGCGATAAATTTCAAATGTCTGTTGCTCAACCATTGTTTTTTTTTTATGTTAGCATTAGCTAACTTGCTCAACACCACACTTATCAAGAACCAAACAGTTATATTTTGCTAATTCCACCTTCATTATTGTCTAAAGGTGCTTGCTAAAGGATTGAGAACCAAAGTGCATTTTTGATCGTTAGCATGCCAAATACTAATGGATGTTTCAGAGTGCATACATTTAAAAGGAAAATTACCACAAAATATCAGAAATAAAACAAACATTTGCTACTCACAGGTGTGGGCACTGCTGCTTTTCCTCTAAAATTATGTCACTTCTTCTTCTTCTTCTTCATATAAGGTTTATTGGTTATTGGTTTACAACTTCTAGGTGCATTACTGCCACCTGCTGGTTGGATGTGTGGGCCATTCCCATTAGACTGCATTTGCAAACTGAAGACATAAGTTTTTAATAACATTCAGTACTCTAAGAGGTGAAAAAGTTCAAATGTCTGTTGTTTAACCAGTTTTTTATTTTAGCATTAGCCAACTTGCTTAACAACACAATTGTCAAGAACTAAACAGTTATATTTTCCTAATTCCACCATTATTGTTTACACAGCGACAAGCAAAATAGCCAAATTTAACTATTAAATCCTTGCTGAAGGATTGAGAACTAAAGTGCAGTTTTGGTATTTTGAAACATCGATGTTAGCATGCCAAATACCAACGGACGTTTCAAAGTGCAAAACGTTCAAATTAAAATAACCACAACATATAAAAATATACACAACAAACATTTGTTTATACTCACAAGTGTTTGTACTGTTGCTTTCCCTCCGAAATTATATCACTTCTTCTTCTGCTTCTTGTTTGATGGCGACTAACTCATTAAAAGCATTATCGTCATCTACTGTACTGGATCTTATTCTGATAACAAGTCTGAATATTAGAAAGGGCAACAAAAAATTTATGGCGGTTTGCAACCACCTTTTTAGAGCATTAGCACCACCATCTGGATTGGAGTGCTTACCAGGAGTTAACTAACCCATGAATTTCTTATAGTGAAGCAAAACATTTAAATAAATTAAATTTATTCATTTTCTTGTCGACTTAGTCCCTTTATTAATCCGGGGTCGCCACAGCGGAATGAACCGCCAACTTATCCAGCAAGTTTTTACGCAGCGGATGCCCTTACAGCCGCAACCCATCTCTGGGAAAAATCCACACACACATTCACACACACTCAAACACCACGGACAATTTAGCCTACCCAATTCACCTGTACCGCATGTCTTTGGACCCTACCCGGAGGAAACCCACGCGAACGCAGGGAGAAAATGCAAACTCCACACAGAAACGCCAACTGAGCCAAGGTTCGAACCAGCGACCCAGCGACCTTCTTGCTGTGAGGTGACAGCACTACCAACTGCGCCACTGCTTCACCAAAATAAATTAAATATACGATAAAAAATAAACATTAATTGTCTTCTGCATATTACTCTATTTTGCAATAAGTAACTACTTTACTAAATACTACATTCTGTGACTTAATCCTGTCTTTTTCAAAAAGTTATATGCATAGCTAAAACAAACATCACCTGTGCTCATCATCTAGGTTCAACCTGTTTTTCATGTAACTGCTAAAATAGTCAATTTCTTTGCATATTATATATAGGGCAGTGCATCAATACTGTTCTATAATTTCCTGGTTATTACATTTGTCAATCCTATGTAATGTACTATTGAGTGCTGTGTGATTGTTTCGATTAATTCTGTATAGTGAAATATTGTCATTAATGCCATTAATTTATATGTTGCCATTTTCCCAGTACTTTAAATTTGACCATACTTTTAATTTCCGACTTACTCGCTGCGTCCAAAACCGCCTACTACTCAGAAGGTACTATTCGGCCGTTAGAAAAGAACGTTCTATACAGTATGAATGTGAAAAGTATTAATGGAATTCTGACATACTACATCCACCATTTTTTACCAGGAGTTAACTAACTCATGAATTTCTTATAGTGAAGCAAAAAATTTTAATAAATTAAATGTATTCATTTTCTTGTCGATGTAGTCCCTTTATTAATAACTACGTGACCTACCTGCATCCGTTGCATCACATTACTTCCATTCATGAATTCTCTCGCGGGGCATCATGGGATAGTGCATGGGACGCGCACATCAGAATCTCGCCGGAAGTAGTAAGTCATTCAGGTACTTCTCGCATATTGATTTTCGAACTATAAATTCGGATATACTACTCGGCTCGCATATGGATTTTAGCATACTGTATCTGCTTGTGACGTGTTGGTGACGTATGTAAGACTGTTTCCGGGTCCAAGCTGCCACTCATTTGAGTTGAGAAATGATTTGTTTATGATCACTTTTTATTCTTATCACAAATTAAAGTAGATTTTTTATATAAGGTCATAGTGTACACAACAATCTCTGGGCTTGCTGCATAACAAAAACCAAAATTTTAACAATTTATAAAAAAAATGAATCAGTTTCTGGCCATCGGATATTAAGCATGGACATATATATTGCGATCGTGATTTTTGAAAGTATTAAATCGCTTTGTAAATTTATAATAACCATTTCATGAGTCTCCCCATGCAGTTGAAAAGGGCGCTTGGACCTGGAAGCCGCTTTGCGTGATGTCACACTTAACAAGCGGATTGTATGAAAGTATGCAGTTTCGGGTGCAGCCGCTGTATTTGACATCAATAGCTGCGTCCCAAATGGCACACTATAGACTATGCACTATGTATATGTATGTAGTGGCGTCCCAAATGGACCACTAATGTTTTTTTACTAAGCGGAAATTCAAATCGTTTCCCTGATGACGTTTGCCAAATCAGTGAAATAAACGACCGAATTATCAAATAATACCTGCTGTGAGTATTGCCGCATTCACCATCAGGAGGCGCTATAATCACTCTCGTAGGAGAATTTTGCTTTCACCATCCAAAAATAATAAAGTTATTCAATATGTGCGTCCGATAGCTCCGCCCCTTCCGCTATGTAAGCAAACCTGTGGTCGTTGAGTGCGTGACGTGTCCATCATTACACACTTCATTCTAACGGCTGAATGACTGCATCATCCGGGTAATTTAAGTGCACTTATTATTTTTAGAGTTTTCGGTATGAACACACTACTTACACTATTTATACTACAAAATAGCGTAGAATAGTGCATAAGTATGCAATTTGGGAAGCAGCTAATGTCTATTTCTTCTTCTTCTCCTTATGGGTTTTATTATTGGTTAGTATACCACTTCTAGGTGCATTACTGCCACCTGCTGGTTAGAAGTGTGGGCTATGATCATACCTACATTTATTCATTCCTTTTTTTTTGCTTTGGCCCCTTTATTCATTAGGGTTCGGCACAGCGGAATGAACCATCAACTTATCCAGCATTTGTTTTACACAGCAGATACCCTTCCAGCTGCAACCCATCACTGGGAAACATCCATACACACTTATTCACACACATAAACAACGTATAATTTTTCTTAATCCAATTCACCTATACCACATGTCTTTGGACTTGTAGGGGAAACCGGAGCACCCGGAGGAAACCCACAAAAACATGGGGAGAACATGCAAACTCCACACAGAAACGTGATCCAGCCGGGGCTCGAACCAGCGACCTTCTTGCTGTGCTACCCACTGCACCACTGTGCTGCCCATGATACCTACAATCAATCTAATTTAGAAAATTAAAAACACACAGCTCCTGCATAACGTTTATCTAAATTATTTTATGTAATTTAGTAATTTCAGTTATTATTTCAAACATAACATTAAACAATCTATACAGTCTTCATCTGACTTGTTTTGTAGCACTTTAACCAAATTAAAATACATTTTAACTCTCGCCTCACAGCAAGAAGGTCACTGGTTTGAGTCCTGGCTGGGTAGGTTGGCATTTCTATGTGGAGTTTGTCCCAGTGTTAGCATGGGTTTCCTCCGAATGGTCAGGTTTCCTGCACAGTCCAAAGACAAGGGCTCTAGATTAGATTGTCATTACACATGTACAACTACAACGCAACAAAATGCAGTTCAGGTCTAACCAGGAGTGCTATAGCAATATAGGTGAATTGACTATATTGTGAATTAAATAAGCAACATTCAAATACTTTTCCTATTGTACCTTGGACACTTCATAATAACGTGCTCTACTGTTTCTTCTTGCCCACAATAGTCATATTTTCCAGTCTGATGAAAATTATGTCACTTCCTGTAAGATGATGTAATTGAAGAAGTGGCTGTTGTTAGTTAAATAGATTTTTAGAAAATGGGAAGTGCTTTTTTTTGCCAGATTTAAAAGTTCATCTGCTCCGACCAATGTAGTGAAGTCATTATTATGTGTGTCAAAGTGAAATTATTCACCTAATTGTGATACTGTGATAACATTATATACACATTTCACCATTCAAACAATACAACAGGGAAAGAAACTTATTTTTTTCATTCATTTATTTACCTTCGGCTTAGTCCCTTTATTTATCAGGGGTCGCCACAGCAGAATGAACCGTCAACTTATCCAGCATATGTTTTACACAGTGGATGCCATTCCTGCTGAAACCCAGTACTGGGAAACATCCTTACACACTCATTCACACACACATTCATACACTACGACCAATTTAGTATATTCAATTCACCTATAGCGCATGTCTTTGGACTGTGGGGGAAACCAGAGTACCCAGGGGAAACTCACGCCAACATGGGGAAAACATGCAAACTCCACACAGAAATGCCAGCCAGGACTCGATTCAGCAACCTACTAACTGTAAGGCGACTGTTTTTTGAAATTCTCTCATTTAAATATTTTCTAAAATATAATCACAATAAAATGTTTATAGTATTAATTATATTTGTAATAATTCAAATATAAATCTTATATACATTTATTTTAAGTATATTAAAATCACCCAGTTGTTTTCAAAATGTAAATATGTTTAAAAAAATATAACTTTAAATATTTATTTTCTTAAAAAAAGCATCATTAAAATCAATAAACCCCAAACTCAAATCTCCACATGGTTCTTTGTCAGTTAGAAGAGTTCACACCGCTAATTTGCCACAGTTTATCTCCTCATTAGCGAGTGCATAACAGTTCCAGCTTGTTTCCAGTAACTTGCGCTCTCTGCATCAATTAACTTTGTTTTATATCCAGGCATAAATACGCTGTGAGTGAACCGGGGCAATCTGATACCTTATACGACTGGAAAACAGTCCCAGTTGCAGGTCCAGAATGGTAGATCATAGATGAGTCACGAAGAAATTCAGGAACTAACATGAAAACAGACATAATTCAATGAACGGCAAAACATCTCTGCAAGCTTTCTGGACACCATCAGCTACCTTTTCCAGGAAGAAAGACACTGGGGAGATAAAAGATGAACTCAATCAAACCATTCTGACTTCATTGAGTGACAGCATTTTTTTTTAAAGCTTGCACATAGGAACGTGATACTAATAGTATGTGGGTTGATGGCATGACGTTGCATTTTTACTGTCACACATAACAAAAATGAAAATAAAAAATAGTATTGTTATAGTTAAAAAATGTAGTAAATGGTTTAATCTTTATTTATTTATTTATTTAAATGTCAAAACTGTCCTATGGTGTGATAGTCTCAAGCATAACTGAACAAATGATAACTATTATAAATAAAAAAGGAAATTGTAAATTAATTTAAACATACTTCAGGCCTATATTCACTAGTGGCTATGAGGATTAGTTTTTTTTTTCATTTGTATATTTCTAAAAACAAAATAGGAACTTTATGAAAATGTCCTCTGGTGTGAAATTATATTGTCATTTTTAAATCAGGCAATTCCACAGAAAGCTTTAATTAGTTGATGGACTCCATTCAACATCTTGTGACTGAAACCCCCTGTTGCGTCCGAAATTGCCTACTACTCAGAAGGTACTGCATTTGAAATTAAATGTACTACTATAAATTGACTGGGACGTACTGCATCTGCCGTACTAATTCTCTAGCGAAGCATTATGTTATAGAGTATTGTTCATTGAATGAGCACTTCTCGCCCGAAGTAGTAGGTCACTACAGTTTTTCGAATATTATGGCTGTGTCCGAAATCGCATACTTCCATACTATATGGTACGCTAAAATCAGAATGCAAGCCAAGTAGTATGTCCGAATTCAAAGAATTTAAAAATAAGTATGCGAGAAATACCCTGATGACCTATTTCTTCCGACAAGATTCTGAAGTGCGCATCCGATGGACGCTACGTAAAGCTTCACGAGAGAATTCATGAATGGGAGTCAATTGATGCAACTGACCGGTTGTAGTGGATCAGATACATTTTTGGCCGGAAGTGAACTTGAATTATTTATATATATATATATATATATATATATATATATATATATATATATATATATATATATATATATATATATATATATATATATATATTTAAAGTCTACTCCTACTCCAACCCTAAACCCACTGTAAAAATATTAATTATACAGTGTCATAAAAAATGCTGCTATATTGATGTGCATGTCGCACTTCTGGCTGTGTATCCTATCTAGACTTTACCCTGTGAAGCCCATCTAAAATAGCTAACTACTCAGTAGGTACTGCATTTGAGTTGAAGTGTACTACTCGTCTATTAGAAAAGTACGTTCTATACAGTATGAATATGAGCAACTACGAATTGAATTCGGATGTACTACATCTGCCATTTTGTTATCATCATGTGACCCATCCGCGTCAGTTATATCGCTTCACTCCCATTCATGAATTCTATGAAGCATTATGTTATAGCATAGTGTTCATCGAATTCACACTTCAGAATCTCGCAAGAAGTAGTAGGTCATCCAGGTACTTCTCTCATACTGTTTTACAAATTCTATGTATGCGTTCGAAATTGCATTCTTCCATACTATATAGTACGCTAAATTCAGTATGTGAGCTGAGTAGTATGTCTGAATTCATAGAATTCGAAAAATTTGTATGCAAGAAGTACCCGGATGACCTACTGCTTCCGACAAGATTCTGAAGTGCACATCCAATGGATGCTACGCTATCCCATAATGCTTCACGAGAGAATTCATGAATGGGAGTAAATTGACGCAACAGATGGGTTGTTGCTAGATCAGGTACAGTTGCGGCCTGGAGTTAACAAGAATTTTTTTTATGTTATTTATTAAATTTACAATTTATTGTATTTCATTAACGTCTACGCCTACCCCAACCCTAAACCCAACCGTCACAGTAATGTAGAACCAGAAGTTGTACCAAGTATTATTTATGTTATCTATTAAATTACCCCCAATTTTTTTTAAAGACTACCCCTACTCTAACCCTAAACCCAACCGTCACAGTACTGTAACAATATAAATTATTGTTATACAGTGTCATAAAAAATGCTGCTATATTAATGTCCATAACGCACGGCTGGCTGTGTATCCCTTCTAGACTTTACCCTCTGAGGCCCATTACTTTGTCTGAAGTTGCCTACTACTCAGTAGGTACTGCATTTGAGTTTAATTGTACTACTCATCTATTAGAAAAGTATGATCTATACAGTATGAATGTAAGCAACTACGAATTGAAGTGTACTACATCTGCCATTTTGTTATCATCATGTGACCCATCTGCGTCAGTTGCATCGCTTCACTCCCATTCATGAATTCTTTCACGAAGCGTTATGTTGTACCATAGTGTTCTTCGAATGCGCACTTCAGAATCTCACAGGAAGTAGTAGGTCATCCGGATACTTCTGCCATAATGTTTTCGGAATTCTATGGATGCATTCGAAATCGCATACTCTATACTATAGGCAGGTAGTATGTCTGAAATAATAGAATTTATAGTAGTTGTAGTTGAAGTAGTAGACAGTGTAATAGTATCGATTGTTATTGAGTAATTGTTACAGAGATTATTGAAGTAGTAGTTCATGTAAGTAGTAGCAGAAGTAGTAATGGTGTGGTAGTTACAGTAGTAGTAGTAGTCGTTGTTGGTGTAGTAATATCAGTAGTAGATGTTGTTGATGTAGATGTAGTAGAAGTGATTGTGGTGGTGGTAGTAGCAGTAGTAGTAGTAGTAGCAGTAGACGTTGTTGTATTAGTTGTAGCAAACGCTATAGTAGCATCAGTAGTGGTAGTCGTTGTAGTAGTATCAGTATTAGTAGACATTGTAGTAGTAGTAGTCATGGTTGTGGCTGTAGTAGAAGCAGTAGTAGTTGTTATATAAGTAACTTTCTGTAGTAGTAGTTGGTGTAGCACTTGTGATTTATTATTATTGTTGTCAGTTATTACTGTTGTCCTTTCTTTCTTTTTACTCTCATTTTTACTATCATACATTAATGCGCATTGTTGTTACTCCCTACCTCTGACTGATTTATTTCTATATGTTTTATCTATATCTGTGACACTTGCTTCATTTATTGACTGTTATTGTTCCTTATGTATGTACTCTGACCTGTCCACCAAGTTACCTTTACA
Source organism: Danio rerio (assembly GCF_052040795.2). Taxonomy (NCBI): domain Eukaryota; kingdom Metazoa; phylum Chordata; class Actinopteri; order Cypriniformes; family Danionidae; genus Danio; species Danio rerio. Next base: position 48,787,062 of record NC_141029.1, on the reverse strand, counting down.
TGCATACACACACTCACACGCGCACACTCAAACACATACTAGTACTTAACTATATTGTTGTTGTTTTTGTTTTGTTTTTGTTTTGTTGCTTTGTATTTGTTATTTGTTGACATTTTCTTGTATTTGTATGATTTTTGCATATTTTAATAAAAAATAAAAAAAAATGAAATCATAGAATTCGAAAATCAGTATGCAAGAAATACCTGGATGTCCTACTACTTCCGGCTAGATTCTAAAGTGTGCATCCAATGGATGCTTACTTTAGCCCATAATGCTTCACGAGAGAATTTATAAATGGAAGTGAAGCAACGCAACTGACAGGTTGTTGCGAGATCAGATACAGTTGCGGCCTGAAGTTGACGATAATTATTTATTAAATTTTCCATTTATTGTATTTTATTAACATCTACCCCTACCCCAACGTCTCCCCCTACTCTAAGCCTAAACCCAACCATCACAGTACTGTAAAAATATGAATTATTGTTATACAGTGTCATAAATAATGCTGCTATATTGATGTGCATATCCCACTTCTGGCCAGCCTAGACTTTACCTTGTGAGGCCCACGGCTGCGTTCAAAATCACCCACTACTCAGTAGGCACTGCATTTGAGTTTAAATCTACTACTCAACCATTTAAAAAGTACATTCTATGCAGTATGAATGTGAGCAGTATTAATTGAACTCAGACTTACTACATCCGCCATTTTGTCATCATCACATGACATACCTGTGTCAGTTCTGTCACTTTACTCCTATCATAAATCCTTTCGCAATATGGGATAGCATAGCGTCTATTCAGAATCTCTTAGTAGTACGTCATCTGGGAACTTTTCAAATACTGTTTTTCAATAGCTGCTTCCCAAATGGCACACTGTACACTGTGCACTTATAGACTATGTACTTATGCACCTAACAGCATAGCATATGTATGTAGTGTCGTCCCAAATGGACATTTTTTTAAGCGGAAATTCAAACCGTTTCCCAGATGACGTTTGTCAAATTAGTGAAACAAATTATCAAAGTACCGAATAATACCTGCCATGACTATAACCGAATTCACCATCGGGAGGCGCTATAATCACTCTTTCACAATCTGAAATAAATAAAGTAATCCAACATGAGCACCCGAAAGCTCGCCCCTTATGTTACGTGAGCAAAGCTGCGGTCGTTGAGTGCGTGAAGTGTCCAACATTACACACTTCATTTTAAAGGTTGAATAAGGGCATCCTCTGGAAAATTAAAGTCCACTTATTTCTTGTAGAAATTTTTTTTATATTTTGGTGTAAACGCATTACATACACTATACTATAAAATGGCGTAGAATAATGCATAAGTATGCGATTTGGGATGCACCTATAAAAAAAACCAACACAATCTCACAGCAATTTGTAACTTTTTTATTAAGTGGCTAATTCATTTAAATTCGTACAGTGTAATTTGTACAATTTAGTACGATTTGCTCATCTCCCAGTGACAAATTGTGATGTTTGGTGTTAGGTGCCATGCCTCCTTTTTAAAATCTTACAATTTCATATGACTGAACTCGTACGAATTCGAACAAATTAGCCACTAAACTGACAAAAAGTAAAATACTTACGTTTTCTCATGAGATCAGGCTGTAAAAACAGTATGTGAGAAGTACCCAGATGACCTACTTCTTCTGGCAAAATTCTGAAGTGCGCATTCGAAGGACGCTACGCTATCCCGTGAGAGAATTCAGGATGAGAGTGAATTGATGCAACTGACGTGAGTGGGTCACGTGATGATAACAAAATGGCGGATGTAGTAAGTCCGAGTTCAATTCGTACTTCTTACATTCATACTGTATAGAATATACTTTTCTAACGGTCGAGTAGTACATTTTAATTAAAATGCAGCACCTACTAAGTAGTAGGACGCAGCCCATGACATGCTGCCCCTGTTAAGTTTTGTCTTTTGCATATTTAGTCATTCATTCATTTTCAGTTCGGCTTAGTCCCTTTATTAATCTGGGGTCGCCACAGCCGAATGAACCACCAACTTTCCAGCATGTTTTTTACGCAGTGGACGCCCTTCCAGCTGCAACCCATCTCAAGGAAAAACCAATCACACTCAATCACACAGATACATACACAACGGACAATTTAGCCTACCGAAAAATCACCTATAGCGCATGTCTTTGGACTTATGGGTGAAACTGAAGTACCCAGAGGGAACTCACACAAACACAGGGAGAACATGCAAACTCCACACAGAAATGCCAACTGACCCAGCCGAGGCTCGAACCAGCGACCTTCTTGCTGTGAGGTGATGCTACCCACTGTGCCACCATGTCATCCTTCGCTGATTTAACTTTTTTTGGAAATAAAATAAATATAAAATAATAGCACAATATAAAGATAATGAAATAACTCTCAAGCTATCTGTATATTATTAAGAGTACTTAATTTTTGCTATGCTTCACCATAGGATGTATTTAGGGTAGAATTCAGTAAATATGTACAAAGAAACAGGGAAATAACTAATAAGCTAGTGAGCCCTTATATTTATCCAAACATCAAACTATATAAATGTATCTATTGTCTTCAAACATGGTAAACAAAGTTTTTTTACTGCTTATTTGTCAACTAGCCATGTATCAAAACAGCAAGTACATTCTTAACAGCTGATGTCTGTCCATTTGATTCCTGAGTGTGTACAGCAGCACTGTGTAAATCTCCAATAATGAAACATTCAGCAATCATTTCACACACACACACACACACACACACACGCACACACGCACACACACACACACACACACACACAGAGAGAGCCTCTTAGCATTGCTAACAGCTCCTTCTAGCGGTCGAAATCTCCACTAGTCGAACTAAAGCTGCAAGATACTCCACACAGACACACTAGCTGGTTAAAACAAGAGACAGCATGTATGAAAGACCCAGAACAATCAAATGAAGTGAAATATCGTGCGCAGTTCTTTAAACTTGGTATCATACATCTGACAAAGAGATTCCAAAGCAAAACAGAGCAGCTCGTTTCACAGCACTGATGAACTTTACATATGGGACATGTGCAAATGCCATTTTGGAGCGCTCTATAAGGCAAATCAGGGACATGTAAACACAGCAGAGGGCCACTTGGACACTGAGCGAACGGCATGATTAAACAATCGTGTCTGCTAAATCTCATCTTTTCTAAATTGTGGTTTCGGTAGTTCAGAGTTTGGAACAGGTGGGTGTAGATTGCCTATTCTTAAACTACCACCGAGACCACTGTAATTAAAGCTCAAACGAGACTTGGCAACCGAAGGAAAGCCTCTCTGCATGACAGAAAAGAGATTTACCACAGTATTTGCCACACACCTCAGCTGGTTTTAATTGTGCGCTGCGGCGATGGGTATATGAACTTCACTGCTGCAGTCAGAAGTTATTGCTGCGCATTTATACGAGTTGTAACACCATCGGTTTAACCATTTAAAGTTACATGTGTGAAATCTCACTGTTATGAGAAGAAGTTAGTAACACCGGTTACATCTGGCATTTAAATTGCTTTGTAATGAACACAAACGAGTACAAAACTTAGTGTTTTCTACATTTTACTTAAATAGAGATGTGTTATTAGGAATGAATATAAAACTCACATGGTCAGAATTATTGGTTAAAATGGGAGTAGTTGAGATTTGAGCATGGCATAATCGTTCCCTCCAAGCACACTTTGTACTTGACATTAAAGTGAGCAGTTTATGGATAACTGCTGGATTTTAATGTGTAAAAGACTAAAGCGGGGATATTGTGTCAAAGTTTGAGACGCACAGAGCAAAGCGACACAGCGTTGCAGCAGACGCTGAACCGAAACACATCTACCCCTACTCAAACATGTTCTCTGCGCGCACTAATATACGGGTGGTGCCTATATCAGCAGAGCGATCCTAATCGTGCTCTTTTGTGTGTACTCTTCATAACGCATGTGTGAGCGAGCGACTTTATCTTGTCACATACATGTTTCCATCTGACGCGGAATCTGTTGGAAAGCCGACGAGTTCCGTGCACGAATCTGTCGCTCTACCAGCCGCAAAGTGCACGGAAGATCTCAGAGGAGCATATCTTCGATTTTGCATGGATTTGTGTTTTGCTCTGCGCTCTTGGCATCACTGCGTAAAAGACGGATCCTATTGCCGAGGGGGGAAAAAAGGCGCTGGCGCTGCGCCACGATCTGGCAAGTGCGCCTCCCTTCACCGCTGTTTGGCTTATTCATAGTTAGGGGTTTGGGTTTGGCTGTTTTTAAAAAGGCAAGCACTGCTGTGAAGTTGATCAGTCTGCTCAGAAAACTTCTAGAGGGGAAAGTGTTTTGGAATCGGAAAGTCCAGAATTTCAGTGCGCAACAACTTGTGCACAAACTGGACTACTGGAGAATACTCAAGTGAATCTTTTTTAATATATTTATATTAAAAAATCCACAGGATTCTTTCATCATCATTATCATCATCAACGTTATCATCATCATACTTTTTTTAAAGAGACTATTTTTATTTTCTCGTTTTTAAAACCCCAACCTGTGTTTTCACTTTGCATGCGGACTTTAACTCGAATCTGAGCCAGACGTCCATGCGCCCTCATATCTAGTTCTTGCTTCTTTTTAATTTCCATCGGACCTCATTCACATTGACACGAAGTATGGCTCTTCTTGTGCTGGGTACATTTCTGACGGTGTTGTCCGTCAGCGGAGGCTCTTTTGTACCGTGCGAGCCGTGCGATCAGAAGGCGCTCTCCATGTGTCCTCCGGTCCCGGTGGGCTGTCAGCTAGTGAAGGAGCCCGGCTGCGGCTGCTGCTATACTTGCGCTCTGGCGGAGGGGCAGGCGTGCGGGGTGTACACCGGTACATGCACACACGGGCTGCGCTGCCTGCCGCGCAACGGCGAGGAGAAGCCGCTTCACGCCCTGCTGCACGGCAGGGGAGTGTGTACGAACGAGAAGGGATACAAACCACCGCACCCACCCATTGGTAAGTTGACTGGGAAGCAGTGCGCCTTTGTTGCACGGAAGCATTGTTGCGTTGAGATCGTGTATCTGGTGGGAACTTTGTGGCTTGCTCTGATCCTGTTTTATGGCGTGCGCATGTTTCTGCATGAGCTTTTCTGTGTTGTGGCCGGTCTGCGCAGCTCCCTGCTTTTTTTTTTCATCATATTCCAGCGCAAGGATTAGCAAAGCCTGTTTATGTTTCATCCAAAGCCAATTATTAACAAACGATTTCCAAAGTCATCCTAGATGTTGGCTACAGTGCAGCGGGAGCACCGCGTTTTCTGGGAATGTACCATAGTATTTGTGGAACCATTGTGCAAGTACTATTGCACCACTTATGTTTTAATATTTGGATGTAGATTGTTTGTTTTATTCAAAACCATTATTATTACAAGCACGATTGCTGTTGAAAATGTATTGGGCATACAATTGGGCTCAGAGCTACCACTTTTGTAATTTAACATAGTAGTACCATAGTATTGCTTTAAAATTACCTACCATATAATGGCTAAAATAGGCATACAAATGCAATACACTGATAAAGCAATGCATAATTATATTGCTATCTGATATTTTCTTCATCTAAAGTAGAAACTGCAATCATAATATGAACATAAACATGTTTATGAATAAAAGCATTAACATATGATAGTGAATTTCAATATATAGTGAATGTTTAAAGCTGCTCTGATGCTGCATTTCATTTGCACAGACGCAAAGCAGCATCAGACTCACCAGAACTGCATAATTTATGCTGCCCAGAACTCTAAAGACGCCTCAAGAAAGACAACTCCAAACTGTTTTTCTGAGTGTGTGTGTGTGTAGTTATTGCTTGATTTGGCTGTGGTGCTCTATTGACATCAGCAACTCCTCCATTGTTATGATCACACCTCTCATCATTGTATGGTGTACCCACGCCTCATGATATTCTTGATTGAGATTCTAGGTTGCTCTGAATTTAGGTCTAAGTCTGTGGGTGGTGTTGAGAGTCGGATTACCGTTCAAAGATTAAATCCAAGGGGAGGGAGGGTGGCCGTTCTGGGTCGACAACTCTACCTGTGTGCAAATATCACACTTTGCGAAGAGAAATTGTGCACAGCGTGCATGTTTATTTACATGTATGCATTTGACAGATGCTTCTATTCATGCTCTCCCTGGGATTCGAACTCTCAGCTTCAGGGTTCACAGCTCAGTGCTCTACTAGTTGAGCTACACGAACAGAAGCGCCACATGAGTATACAGAACTGCCTTGTAGACTTCACGTATTAGACTTTGAAATGGTTGAACATTTGTACACAAATACAACCCCCTCACACACAGGTGCAGAAACCTGTTTGTCTCAATCTGAAGGTCTCTGATGAGTGCGGTTGCTGGTTTACCCCTTCGGTGATTGCAGTGGGCACACAGTCGAGCCCTTGTGATTCAGCAGAATGTCTGTGGAGCCAATCTATCAAGAGCTGTTCGTCAAGCATGGGGATGAATTTAGAGGGACGCTTCTAGCCTCCTGTGGTATTCGGTTTCAGCGTGGTTTTACTAGCTGGGCAGGACAGACGGAGAGAGGGAGAGAAAGAGGGAGAGAGGTCAAGCGTCCTTGCCCGCATTAGGATTCAGAGACTTTTGGCTCGCTGTCCTCCTGATCCATTTTTATTCCCCCAATACGCACAGTTATACAAACATAGCATTGAAATACCTTCATAGGCTTGAATTCTGGCACTCACAGTTTAAAGATTTAACATTTCGAGCCAAGTACAATAGGTGATGCCAGACTGTCATTTAGCTCCAGGATTGGCAAATTCTGCCGATTTGCCAATGATCTCAAGGGAGACTTTCTGCTCGGACACGCTGTGTGAAACTTGGACAGATATGACTACAGGCTTTTCGCCTTCAACAATTTCATGTCCGAATATAATTGCGTACAAATAAACAAACCCAAAGAGCTGTGCCAAAAGAACTTGGCTGTTGCGTTTGGTTAATTTATGTGTTATATTTACCCGCTAGAGATACAGCCATAACTAAACAACAATTACAAATGAATGGAACGCAGTTGTTCGTCTCTTGCCTGTCTGTCATCTCATTTTTATATTGCGCCACAGGCCAAACTCATAATCATATACTTGCTTGCATCATCAGACTGAAATTGAAAGATATACAGCAAACCGAAAAGAGATTCGCACTTTTTAGACCTTGTGTACATTATTTGCAGCATAATCCCAAACCAAGTCTAAAGCGCTCGTATATCAAATGCCCAGTCATCCTTTGCAAAGGTATGCAAGCAGGGAACCTATTTGGCACGCTTGAATGCCTTCTTCCAGTAAAGTTTAACAGCAATCTGTCCCGCGTGTATTTGTCATTGGCACCTGGAAAGCTAGCGAGTAACAGCTGTGAAGGAAATCAGCTCGCACAGTAGTCTCATCTCTGTCAGAAATGTGATTCCTGGCCTGCGACATCCTCACGCTGGGCCCTGCTTAAATAGGAACACATGTTAGGCTGACCAAAACAGCGAACGCACAAAAACAATCTATTTAATCTATGGGTTTACGACTCACGTTTGGAAAATTAAACACACAGACTGTAAGCAGACCATGTGGTTCAGCAGAAGACGCCGACCTGTTGAAACCTCCTGTCATGTGCTCTGGGGCGGTGGAGGGGGAGCCGCAGTGTCACGTTTCTTCAGGGAAGGAGAACAAAAGGTGCCTAATTTCTTGCCTGCAGCACAGGTTCAGATGTGGTTCCAAAGTGCAGCCTCAAATTTTGTGCCCTGCAGGATTCTCCAGACAGATAAGAGACAGAACAAAATCGTTACTTTGCAGTTGTTCTGTTACAGTTACAGAGTGGCATATTTGAGGCTTAAAAAGATAGTTCACCCGAAAATTCAAATCACTATTTGCTCTCTGTCAGGTAGTTATAAACCTTTATGAGTTTCTTTTTTCAAGTTGAACATTTGAATAAAGATGAAAACCACTGACTCCCGAAGTAGGAAAACAAGTACTATGGATGTCGATGGTTACCATTATCCTATGGCCCGTTTCCACTAAGTGGTTCGGTACGCTTTTATGGCCGTTTCTGCTGTTAAAATGTACCTAAAAGCGAATCGAACCGTACCACTTTTTGGGTACTCTTTGCAAAGAGTACCTAGCATGTCAGAAGGGTACTAAAAGGCAGAGCTAGATGCACATCTGAATGCTATTGGTTTACAGAGAAACGTCAATCACGCGTACACAAGCAGGAAAATGAAAACAAAGAAACTGCCATTTTCAAATACACATCCGAGACATTACACAGTAATATTATATGCATATAATAACGAGCCATGGTTGACCCGAGCTCAAACAAACCTTGTCGTTTGTTATACAGCCACAAAGTTAAGAAGAACAAAATTCGCCGTGTCCTGTTTTTGTTTTACGAGGCCGTCTAAAAGTGCAAGCGGTTTCACTTTCTCCAAGGAGCTCGCGATCACTGGTGTGCACATCTGTATTTGAAATAGCGAACTTCTTGAACTGATGATAATAATGTGTGCGTTATTATTGAAGTGCTTCTGACATCTGTTCCTTTCAGAAACAGTCAAACCCGAGAGTGAAGCATGAAAAAAGTAAAAAATGAGAAAATGATTATTTCAGCAACCTAAAACATGAACAATCTGCCACGTTAAACTATTATCATCGCCTTTTGGACTATTATTAACTCGAAATAACATAATTATTCTCTAACAAAGGTTACATGTGCTGGTGAAGATTAAAGATACAGATAAATGTTGCGTGTTTTCAAACCCAAATAAGGACTAAATGTATGTTATGTGTAGTTTTTTCTGTAATTGGTAACATCAGAAACTGAAAATGTATGTATGTGTTCTTATATGTTGCATTTATTTATTTATTTTATATAATTGCAGACATTAAAGCTATTTCGCACTTATTGATCTGCAGTTATAATCAAATTATGTTAAAAAAAGGATAGTAATGGACATTTATACACAAGAATTTATGTGTATAAAACATCTGTTTTGGAAGAAGTGCTCCTCGTATCATATGTGAACGACCCGTACTGCTTTACTTTCAGCAAGATTTCCTCGAGCGAGAGAGATGTCGACAGAAACTTTCTGTCATACACCACCCCTACCAAAAAGGTACCCTTGGTATCCTTTGCGCAGTGGAAACGCAAGTCTGATAAAGGTAACTCATATTGTACCTGTTGTACTGTATCAGTCAGTGCAAATGGGCCACAATATCATGTGTAAAGAGACTCTAACAGGTTTATGTCAAGGGAATAGTGGGTAAATTATGACCTCATTTTCCATTTTCGGTGAACTAGGAAACCCTAAATTGTACTTACTCCTGATAGCTGGTTGATTAATATACTCATTCTCGAAACAGTTCACAAACAATGTGACTACTGTGCTGTACAGTAAGTGTGGTGAAATGACTAAGACGAGTAACTTTAAATCACGCTTGATTTACAATGCAATATTGTGTTAAATTATACTATATATCCATTGATGGATGATCTAGATGCAAACAAAATGACTATTCAAATGATATCATGCATCCTACATCATATAACACTTACAATATGCACACAAATAAAGCTACAAATGGCTTTCATACTATACAATCCTATTGTAAAAGCTTTGTTAGGATAATCTAGAGAGTTTAGAGCAAATCAATACGAAATTTGATCTTATTTGGTTAATTTTCTTTATTTTCTTACAAGCAAACAAGATTTTTTCATAAAAGCTTTATTTCATAATTATCATTTGAATATTTTTCTTCATATTTTCTCATTATATAACACTCAAAATATGTTATATTACCTACTAAACATCCAAACGGTAGTTACAGCCTTGAATTATGCTTTGCAAAACAGTCTTAAAGGGTTTAAAGTAGTCAAACCGTTGAAAACATTTTTTTTTTATTGTCCTAAGAGAAGAATGAATGTTGTTGAACAGTTTTAGGACAACTTTGGTTTTGATCCACTTCAAATGTTGACTACAGTGTATATAAAATATACTCTATTACTTGCTGATAATACATGAGGTAGTTATCATGCTGAGCTGCAAACAAACCCTTAAAACCTTTAAATCTTTCACATTACATCATTTCATATAAAAAATATCCTCATTTTGCTTGGACATTTCCACATTTCCACATTACTGCATGTTTCTTTCTTGCTCTCATGTGTAAATAATGTAAAGCAGTCCTTCCCATGCAAATACATCTTCCACAGTTGAAATTGTCTAGCAAAATCTCTGCTTACTGCCCAGCCTTTACTTTCCACAGTGTAAAACCTTTGATCTTCAATATACCCCACAATGCATAGATGTTTTGTAACTTTTGAGTATTAACAATGACTATGTTTACATGGACAATCAAATTAATAATCAAACGATTTGCCTTAATCTGATTAGACAGTAATATGATTAAGGTGCTTATGTGAGTTGTCTTTAGAATGTTTCTTTAATGATCCTGTTTTACATGTTATAGCACATAATTCGATTAACGTCATTGCGTGCTATTCATGTTACCTTCGGATCTAATTTTAACTGCAGTTTGGCACTGTCACTTTCATTCAGAAGCATTTGATTCATGCCCCCATGACAAACGAGATATTGGATGAGTATGAACTGCTGGAAGAGTGTTGTTGTAAAAGATATTTGATCAAACACGGCGTATGGGGAATAAAAAAAAACCTCTGCATTTGTGGTCTTTCACTCGGCTGAAACTCGGTAGGTGCAGAGAATAGTGTTAATTCGATTTCTGTTTAGTTCGATTCTGACTTTAGTCAGATTAACTTCATCAAAAATTGCTGTTTACATGGGAGACTCTTAATCAGAGCACTGTTTTAATGACATAAAAATCAAACTAATGTTGTCTGTGTTAACATACTCAATGTCCATTTTGGACCCATGTATATGTACTGTAAATTGAAAGAACAGGAAGGGATTGGATGTTGATGCTTTTAGCGGAAAGCTGGCTTGAACTTACAGACAGTATCACTCTCTTCACCATTGTTTAAACTAATTGAAATCAGCGACTGGGAGTGATCCATTGATGTGCTGAAGAGCATCTCCTGAGTTCATGTTTCGGAGTGTTGATGACATGGGACACGGTCAGGCGATGAAGAGGTGCACACATGTGCTTTCAGCCTGAAGGGCATCGACAGGTGTCATCACTTTGCATTGTCCTGAATTACAGGGGACTTGTTTGAATAGCAAGTTAGATGATGGCTTTCTTGGTTGTAACCGATAGTGTATTGCAACATGGAAACTTTTATCCCAAAAGAGACAAGTTTTGCTGTTGATGTGTCTCTGTTGTTGGCCACTACCCCAGCATTAGTAGTGAAAAACTCTTAATTTGACTTATTTCTCCTTTTTTTCTAATATTTTTACTTGAATCAAGACATTTTAGATATTTGGACTAGAAATAATACAAAGCAAAGTAAGAAAAGCATTTTTGCATTGCAATTATTTAATTACTGTACCTTAATACTGTTAGGCTCACCAGAAAACCATCAAATTGTATTTATATTGCAATATTTATTGCAGAGAAATTAAATATCGCAATATCAGATTTGTCCAATATCATGCAGCCCTACACAGATGCATCTACTTGTGGGTTTTTTGGTAATCCTGCATGCTTCTCTGCTGCAGCGCTCCAAACATGTTGTGGATACGGTCCAGGCTTTAAATATTTAGCGTTGGGATCTTGCCAGGGATGCCATGGTCGGTCTGTGACAATGAAAGCAAGACAAAGACAAGTGGCATGCTTTAAGAAGGCAGAGCAGGTCTGAATATTTAACAAACAGTAAGACACAATTCCAACCATGCATGCTAATGAAAAAAACAAGGTTAGGGATCTCACAAGCACCTTATATCTGTCAGAATCAGACATCACAGCTCAAAAGTGGATCTGCTTTCATCATTAGCCCCCGAGCTAAAAGAAAGCGTGGATATTCATGAAGTATAATTGTCCTGCACATGTGTAAATTATTAAGCAGAGCCCTATCAGATGCATCTCCTTTGGCAAGGCTCGGGTCCCTTTATCTTAATGAAAAGTTTTGCAAGACCAAGAGGAGAGAGAGACACCAATACCTCTTCGGCATTCTTTCCAAAGCTCATTTGAATAGACGGGCTACACGTGATACGTCTGGTTTGGCCGTGCTCCAGGATCTTGGCTGTGTGTCAGATGTTAAACACAGACCCGCTAAACCTTTACAAGCCGGGGACCACGAGCATGGAAAAAGTGATTTCGGTCCTCGCGCTGCAAAAAAAAGCAGGCAACGGAATCGAATGGCTTTGCAAACTCTAGGTATTGTTGATTTCGTAAACGCGCTCATGCACAAGGAGCACCCTCCCGTTTGCGTCTCCATTTCCAAAGCCATGTAAATCTTGCTCTATTTCCATGAGGCGATCTCAAATTCGGTGGCTTCGGTGAGCGCAAACCTGCGGGGAAATCTGTACAGAAATTTCAGTCTGCCAAGTCATGGGTTGCGGGATTGATTTCAAAGACACAGCACCATGCTCTGATTGTAACTTCAGAAGCCAGGAAACCAATTCCTGTAATGACCATGCACCCGCCCCATGCGTCTCCAGGTCAGACAGACTCTTTCACCACCAGGCCCGCTCCAGAACACCCTGCCCCAGTCCACAGCCATGTGAAGCACTGGAGCTCAGGGGGACTGTGAGGGCAGTTATCTCAATCATTTCTGCTGGCGGCCTCAGCTGTCTGATAATGCCCTCTTGGCTGTATGACCAAAATATTTGGCTCGACGTTCAGGCCCGACTCCGTATGTTCACGTCCATTCTGTCTGATTCTCAACTACAGATGCAATAGCAACTAAAAGATCATATCTTTAGATTAATATTATCATATTAGTCTACTTATGTAGCTTCAAATCCTTACCATATTCAGCAAATAATGTTGTTTATTTGTTTGGTAAGTAACATGAAATGTTTACAGTCACCAAGCAACTTGGTTCCCAGTGTTGTGCTAGAAAAATAGTAACTAGTTATAGTTACTATATTCAAAAAGTAACGACACCGACATTCACAGAGCTGTGAAGCTGATGTGTAGTCGATGGAAGTAAATTACTGTAGTATTTTAAATGTGTAACAACTGGTTTTATTGGATTTTTTGCTGTTATGTACTATATTTTGTTTCTGTTTAGTACAGCAAATTATTTGCAGAAAATATATGAACTGAACTATTCTGCCTCATATGTTTCATTGGCAGTTTTGTTGATCACTAAGATATGATTGACTTGGATTTAAGTTGCTTTGATTTAAAAATGAAAATTGGAAAAATTAGCTTAGATGTAGCTAAGCTACTTTTGCCAAGTAGCTTTCAGCTTAGCTTGCTACATTTCCCAGAGGGTAGCTTTTAGTTTAAGCTACATTTTAAGTAGAGTAGCTAATAGCTTAGCTTACTACATTTTTCAAGTAGCTTGCCTAACACTGTTTAACAATAACAAACAAATCACAGCATTTTTCTGAGCAATACAACATTTAAATAATGTGTTCTGAAATATACCATAAATGTGTCACTGTGTCTACTAAAATATTTTTTCTTATTTATTTAAAACAACAAATATAGTAGTATAAGTAATAGTAATTAATAATAGTAACGTTTATAATCTCTCTGTCTCTCACACGCACGCACACTCAAGCCTTGTTTATACTCGACTTGTTCGCTTGGGTGTGCGCAGCAAATGTTACGTCATCGCGGAGGTTCGGTTCGCTTTGGGTGCGCGCAGCATAATTTCGGCTGGCGGTGCGTAGGGCATTTTTTGAGACTCGAGTGAACAGTTTGCGCGGCGCCACAACTGATTTGAGTTGAATATGAACCACTTTGAAGAGATTTTATCTGAAACAATACGACTGTACACACATCTTATGACTCTTGATCAGAGAGATAACCTGATGATCAATAATTATTGGCTAGAAATTGCAACAGCAGTGGGAAAGGAGAAAGTTTTTGTTAAAAGGTTGGGGAAAACCTGAAGGATAAGTTTACTAAACCCAAAAGAGGCCATGGAAAAAGTGGAGACCCAGGTACACAATTACAGAAATATGTTTTTTCCACCAGTCATAGGTTTTACACTGATGTATGTTGTAGAATTTTGTATTCAAATCAATTTAATAGTTACAAAACTATAACCTAGTGACTATAAAGTCACAAAATTATTTTTGATAACTGGAAAGGAATACAATATACTGATGCCCTGTTTCTCTGGGCTTTATTGGTGATAATAGTCAGGAATGTTGGACCATCACTGCCTTTTTAGCATAAGTATAGGACAGAAACTAGCCAGACAGTAATGTGTGAATTGTGGACCGGGCAAATTTAAAAAAAAAAAAGTATGCTTTTATTCTTGCCATAATAAAAATTTATTTGTAGAGCAACTCAAGAGCAACTTTAAATGGTAAAACTGTCCGAGATATGAACAAAAGCAAGTGACACATCAAAGTTTGATAAAAAAAAAATCTTGAATGGTTATAAAAATGCTTATAATCATTAAAATAATGTATAAAAACAATTCAAAATAATTAGTTTAAAAATATTGAAAGACATTATGATATGACGTACTTGTGGAAAGGTGCGCGCAGTTAGCGGAGGTGTGCGATGCGGCTCCAGGCGAAAGTATAAATCCAGCTTCAGTCTACCTCGAGCACATTCGGCCTCTCTCGAGCGCACCCGGTCTCTCTGCTTACGCTTTTGTCCAGTCTAGGCATGGGACGATAACATTTTTCAACGTATACTATGGTTTGGAAAAGTGTATTCAGTTCATAGGGGGGGCTAATAATTCAGGGGGCTAATAATTCTATCTTCAACTGTATATATTTTATGCTTGTTAAACAGTATTAAACAGTTAAACAGTATTTATTTATTTTTTTACCAAAACATGTTTGGGACAATTGAAGCCTAAATGATGACACAACTTTAATTTTGGGATGAACTATCCCTTTAAAAATGCTTTTGAAGTGTATTTGTTAGTTCAAATCAACTAAAGTTAACAAATTGGACCATATTGTAAAAGAAAAAACTGCAAAAAGAGGAAATAATATTTTATTAAGTGATTCTACTTGTTTGGGTAACTAAATGTCAATGTAATTATATAGCTCAACATTGTATGCTTAGTGTTAATGATCTGTTAATCTCCTCTGGATGTACTATGTTTGGCTTCCCTCTGCATGGTTCAAGTGTTCAGTTTTATGAAACTCAGCTTTGTCCAACAGCATTTGACTTCAGTGGAAAGACAGTTTATATGCCTGTATCCTGTGATCAGACTATACAGTACAGTATGTGCTTCAATTCCTTGTTCTGCTGCCTCTACGCATTTCCCCCAGTCACACGTCAAAAGTCATCTACCTCTCGAGATTCTTCTAGAAAAAGCTTGTGGTTGTCATGGTGTTATAGTTATTGTGACTTCAAAGATCTTCAAGTGCAGCTCTGAGCTGTTAAGGATCCTTTGAAAAGCTGTTTCTGTTTTCACTCCAAACTCCCGTAGTCATGCATATGCTCTACAATGGAATCAAAAGACTAACTTGGCTGCGGAAAAAAAAGTGGTGCATTCAACTTTCAGGCTGCACACTTAAATTCATTTAGAAATAGAATTGGATATACTGACTTTAACTTGCTTGGTCAAGCATAACCTCAGTAGATTGGGCATTTGTATAGGGTGGGATAGGTTAAGTATAGGGGGTCGTCATCAGCTGTTGTTCCTGCCACCCTTTACAAACAAATGCGTTGGAAACATTTGGTGGAAAAACAGTTGCTTTCATGTTTACACCATGAACACTCGCTAGCAACGAGGATGTGTAAATACCTTAAAGACAAGTCTTTTTGGATTGTGGTAAAGCCAAGCATCATGGGATCTACATTGCTATTTATTAATTACTATTCCTCGAGTGCATGAATGCTCACCCACTGTCTGAAGTTAAGTTGTTATAAGCCATGAGATAAACAAACATATGAAACTCTTATATAGAGTAGTCAATATTCAAAGTGAATCAAACATATTTTTCACAATCGTCCTAGGACAAGGATGGGTGCTGTTTAATATTTTTAGGACAAATTTGATGAAAGGTGGTGATCCACTTCAAATGTTGACTACTGTATGTGGCTATTATATATATATATATATATATATATATATATATATATATATATATATATATATATATATATATATATATATATATATATATATATATATTTGGGGCGACACTGTGGCTCGGTGGTTAGCACTGTCACCTCACAGCAAGAAGGACCCTTATTTGAGTCCCGGCTGGGTCAGTTGGCATTTCTTTGTGGAGTTTGCATGTTCTCCCTGTGTTGGCGTGGGTTTCCTCCGGGTGCTCCGGTTTCCCCCACAGTCCAAAGTCCTAAACTAAATTGGCCGTAGTGTTTGAGTGTGAATGACTGTGTATGGATGTTTCCCAGTGCTGGGTTGAAAGTGATGGGATGGGATGAGGTTCTGGTGGACCCCTCATAGTATGTCTGGGGGCCCAAAATGTCAAGGGCCCTTAGACTCCTCCTAAATTTCCATAGGATGGATTGAGGTTTTGGTGGCCCCCTAATAGTATCTCTGGAGGCCCAAAAATGCTATGGGCCCTTAGAATCGTCCTAACTACCACCCCTCTCCCAACCCCGAGTGGAGTGGACGAAAGTGAAGAGCTGGGGTTTGGTGTGGATGGGTTGAGGTTCTGGTGGGCTCCTAATAGTATCTCTGGGGGCCCCAAAACGCTGTGGGCCCTTAGAATCGTCCTAACTCCCATAGCGGACGAAAGTGAAGAGCTGGGGTTTGTTGGGGATGGGTTGAGTTTCTGGTTGGCCCCTAATAGTATCTCAGAGGGCCCAAAAATGCAGTGGGACCTTAGAATCATCCTAACTTCCCCCCCTAGCAGACAATAGTGATGAGCTGGGGTTTGTTGGGGATGGGTTGAGGTCCTGATGGGCCCCTAATAGTATCTCAGAGGGGCTAAAAAGGCAGTGGGACATTAGAATCATCCCAACTCCCCCACCCCTAGCAGATGAAAGTGAAGAGCTGGGGTTTGTTGGGGATGGGTTAAGTTCCTGGTGGGCCCCTAATAGTATCTCAAAGGGGCTAAAAAGGCAGTGGGACTTTAGAATCACCCTAACCTCCCCCCCTTAGCAGACGAATGTGATGAGCTGGGGTTTGTTGGGGATGGGTTGAGGTCCTGATGGGCCCCTAATAGTATCTCAGAGGGGCTAAAAAGGCAGTGGGACCTTAGATTCATCATAACAAATTAAAAATGGCAAACATGTAAAAATAAAATAAAAATACTCTAACATAGGGAGAATAGCTCCCTTTTTTTGTTATTTGTGGTGCTGTTGTGCTTTCTCTCTCTCTTTCTCCCTGGTAGATGATATAAAGTGAAAAAAATTCCCCCAGATTTACTTAAAACACTTCAGAAAGTCTGCATGACACCAATTCAAAACAACATAGCAATGCCCTGGCAACCACTTTAACATCATGCTGAGGATTTTTGCTGTCACCGTTCACATTTTTTTCCAGCAGTAATGCGTATTGTTTGATTCTCTTTGTCTTAGATCGTGAATCAATAGAGCATGATGATACAGTGAAGCCAGACACGACTGAAGACCAGATTCCTAAAATTCCCCTTTACCCCAAACCAGACGTAATCAACAGCAAGAAGCAGGCTGCCTTGTTTAAGGACAAGAAGAAACAACAGGAGAAGCTTCGGTCAGTGGGGTCGTTGGACTACTCTCCCCTTCCCATCGACAAGCACGAGCCTGAATTTGTAAGTTGTGTGACGCAGCAGCTGCGGTAAAATGATAGCTTGCCATTAAACGCTGAGGTTTGCAAATGACGCAACTTAACATGTGTTTGTCTGATGCAGGGTCCGTGCAGAAGGAAGCTGGACGGAATCATTCAAAGTATGAAAGACACCTCGCGCGTCATGGCTCTTTCTCTCTACCTGCCTAACTGTGACAGGAAGGGGTTCTTCAAGCGCAAACAGGTAAGATTTAACATTTGGGTTATCATACACTGGAAAAAATGTACGGTTTCACACAATTCTGGCAGGTTACTGGTAGGTGCAGAAGGCTGTTATCATCCGTCCACATGGTTAATCAGCTATACTAATAAAGAAGACTCCAGATCTGTTTTTACATTACTGTGATGGTTGGGTTTAGGGTTGGTGTAGGGTTAGACGTTAATAAAATACAATTAATTGGAAATTTAATAAACAATATAAATAGTTCTTGTTCCAGCCGCATGTTATCTATAGCTGATTAACCATGTGGATGGATGATAACAGCCTTCTGAGCCTACCAGTAGGCACATAAGGCCCCTACTGACCCATATCTATCAGATAACCACTGATAATGCCCCTCCGATCGAGTGATAACATTGGATTTGGCTAAGAATGCATGTGTATTTGACAACACAAACAACAATGGGGACTGCAGGACTGTATGTATTCCAACAGATACGTAGTGTTTCCTCCAATTACTGTCTTGCCTTTGTCCCATGTATCAGCATGTTAGTCTTAAGGTTATCTAAAAGCTAGTGTTCTCCAACACGGTGGCAAAATTCACATTAAGATGACAAACATCCAAAGCTTGCAGTTTGTCACTTCCGCCTAAATGCATCAACAGTTTTTTTTTTACATCACCTCATACTTCAGTTTCTCATCAGTTCTTCTGTCCAATTAAATGCTCTGTAGTATGGGACATCCCCCGTCCCCTATAAAGGCTGATTTATACTTCTGCGTCGCTGACGTGCACCTCTCAAAAATTGTAACTACACGTCGCAACGACGCGTAGTGCAAGCTCTGTGATTGGTCGGCTTGGTAGAGCTGACGAGTCTGGGCGGGACCGAGAGCCGCGCGAATGGCGCGAGCTGGAGGCAAGCCCAATGGAGCGATTGTTTACAAGTGTGGAGTCCCGCGAAGGAGCTCCGGATGGAAAGTTTTGTTTTGTGTTTACCTCATAGTTAAAGTTGTTGCACGTCCGCCGGTTCCTGCCTCAAAATGTGCGAGTTTGAGCCACTTGTACATCCAGGAAGTGTTCAGGAAAAGCAAAACAGCAGAGAAGAAACTCGACACAGAGGAACATTTACACCTCACTGCCAACTAGCGTTTTGGAAGTGTTAATGCAGACCGACAGAGACAGCGCGCCAAAGTATAAATGCACAGCTATGCGTGTTGCATGCGCCGTGGGCAACGCCGGTCACTTGACACAGAAGTATAAACTAGGCTTAAGGGGCTTGTCATTTGTTTTTCATTTTCATCAGAGCTGTGATAAAAACAAAACACTATTAGCTGTTTATTTAATAAATGGGGGAGCCACTATATGTTCCACCATGTCTTCCTGTTTTCAGTCGAGATTATGTCAAACATCGAATAAAATATGCACATTTCAAAGCACTTCATGGGTCCTTAAATGATAATTACACTGTTTTATTCTGATTGGCAGATGAACATTCTAAGGTGTGCAACACTTACTAAAAAAACACTGATAAATTTGTTACAGACAGGTCTCGACCTCATTACAGTTTCTTATTACTATGGCGAACAAATTTCAGTCATTTCACAGGCTGCATCCGAAAGCTCTATAATGCTACATTCGGAGGCAGCAGCCAAGATAGCAGATAGGAAGGAATAATCTGAATCCAAATTCTGCCTCATAAGCTATATTTCCATCCAAAAATGCGAATAAACTTTATGCGCAAAACTGGATTGTTGCATAAAAGTTGTGCGAATGAAGCATCATTTCCATCCAACGAGTCAAAGCGAACCAAATCATCACTTCCTGATTAACTGGAGCCAAATATCAACAGTAAAAACTGCATTTGTTGCAGTAGGAGAAGCTGCGTCAATGTTTTCTAAATGAATGCGCCTCAAAAGACAATCCTGACAAGCAGTGAGCGCGCAGTGGCGTTTGAAGGTGTCAGACGCGAAGCACAGGCGCTCTTGATTCGGGAGGTCATTAATAATATAATAACAGTAATACTGAAACGGTAAGGCGTTTTATAATGACCAAAACAACATTTCAGATGTTTTATAATGTGCTCAGCCTGACGTTTTATCCATTCACACACATTTTAAGCATCACATGATCTCTTTTAACAAAATCACATGACCTTTTTTAATGCGCATGCTGGAGTTTGTGCGTTAAAAGTGTTTCCATCGTAGTTTATGCGCATCTTTTCTTATCAAATAAAAAGTTTATCCTACCCAGTTAGGCGCATACGTTTTTTATGCGCATTTTCAAAATTGATGCGCATCATAGCGTTTCCATCAACTGGTTTTTTTATGCGCATTTGCAAAATGCGCATTAAATAGGTGGATGGAAACATAGCTACTTCCTGTCTCATGAGGTGTAACCTCTATGCTGCCTTTAATAAGGCTAAGAAATAAACATACAGTAGTATTTCAATATGTGTGTAAATGTAAGCATTTTCCAATGGGCTCTATACACAGCTAGAGTTTTAAAGGCAATAGTAATCTTCAGGGGAAAGCTTTGTGACTATTTTCAATGTCAGAAGGTTGTTTTTACAGCACCTATGTTGTAATATAATTACAATACATTCAGTTAAATAGACTTAAGCATTAATTTAGTTGTTCAAGCATAAAACAAGATGAAAGACCGTTGTAAACGCTAAAGCCGTCAGTAGCAGCAGGCTAGCGCAGAAATTCCATTGAAAATGCTGGGGTGAAATAAACTGCTGGGGGTCATATTTCAAGGATATGGTGGGTATTTAAAGATATCACGCCATGGTTATTTTGTGAATGCATACTATCATTCCATGTGGTTGAGGAATTATATTTCACTTTAAACTGTACTTGCAATTATATGAGTCTTTGTCCCTTCTCCACCCTGCAGTGCAAGCCTTCCCGTGGCCGGAAACGAGGAATCTGCTGGTGCGTGGACAAATACGGCGTGCAGCTGCCCGGCACCGACTACAGTGGCGGTAACATCCAGTGCAAGGATTTGGAGAACAGCAACAACAACAACGAGTGAGAATCAACCCACCCTGATCACCAGACCTAGGGCCCACCTCCTTGTCCTGTCCCACCAAGTCTACCCGCCAGTCACTTTGAGATTCTGATGCAAAACGACAAAGAATTACAACAGCTATTACAAATATGAACAATCAGACTAAAAATAACAACAAAGTGAGATAACAGGAATCGTTTTAAGAGAGCGCTCAGCTCTATCTCACTGGACTCAGCCAATCAGAGGAGCCCCCTACTACAGCTGAGTCCCAGCAACAACAAAAAGAAATTATCAAAAAAATATATACGTACAATTATATATTTTTATAGAAGCTGGAGTTTGAGCACCATACTGTTTTTGTTTAAAGTTAACATAAAACAACAAAAAAATACAAAAATATATATATAAAGAATATATGGCATGTTGAATATTAACAGGGCTATCTTGGTCTTTTACATCTTTTGCTGTCAAGGTATCAAAGGAGATAGCAGGAACTCTTACTATTGGGGAAAAAAAAAAACTCAAATAAAAAGGAAAACCCATGATAGAGATCTGCTGATACGGTCATCTCTATCTGGCTTTTTTGTCGGTCCTGTCAGAGCACTTATTCATTGGGGAACCTGCTTGGAAATGTGTAACTTCACCAAGTTCAGTGTATGCGTGTGTGCACACATGTGAGCAATGAAATACGGTGATAGCTTTCTAAATACGTTTTGTTTTCTATTTTATAATTTTTTTTGTCATATCCCTCCCTGAAGGTAGTGAAAACCAGGATCCCATTAGACAAATCTGTTTCAGTGGCTCCAGACTTTGTAGCTTACCTAACATGCCAACCGTGCCTATGTAAACAGACGCTGCCATGCAGAGTTACACGGGTGAGCCGGACGGTCCTGAAAGAGAAAAACGTCCACACAGAAGCCTAAAAAAAACCCGAAAAGGCCATTCTGGAATAGTTTTCGTATCAGATATTATGGGCTGGGTTTAAAAAGAATGAATAAATAAATAAGACAGATGCTGTTACCCTAAAACGCTCCCAGCATTTGCGTTTAAACTTTGACGGACGTTCACTGACGTCTCTCTGTCTATAATGTTTCTTTTTTTTTTTTTAAATAGCCTTTATGTTATGTGCTGTTTCCTTTGATTCATGGAGGTAATGACAGTCATCTTATGAGCCATGTTCCTCGACCATGCGGTTTCACTGTTACTGGTGTAACCTTGGTTTGTTACCTTTAACTCTAGATTATTGAATGTGTTTTGTTTTTACTTTCTTTATTTTTTTGTTGTTTGCTTATTCTTAACAAGCAACCACAAGCGATCAGGTGCTCAGCAGAGGAGTGTCAGCATTATCAATTTGCATATTTCCATCTGGCCTGTCGCAGTGACGACTAGCTCATTTGAATGCAGGTCAGACCACTCTGTAAGCTCCGCCCACTTTGATTGTTCACCAATAGCTCTTTTGGTTAGCACCATGACACGTTTCATTTGCGTTTCTGGATTTGACGAATCACGAGGACGGAAACAGAAAGTGCATTTCACTACAGCGTCATTCAGTGTGAGTTTCTGTGTGCGAGTCTCAGTGCCTTCCTACATGCAAATACATTTGAATGGTGACGTGAACGTTACACAATAGCCAAGGGGAATGAAACAACCTTTTTATATATATATATATATATATATATATGTTGACGAAGGACCTCAAATGCGTTCAAATACAGCATCAGATCAGACAAAATCCGTTACACTACATTGTATGTCAAGCAGCTATCAGAGGCTCCCGAAGCTACGATTGGGAGAGACCGTAGTCCAGCTAGCGCTAGCTCATTTACTGTTATTTCTCTTATGAATAAGCTGATTGATTTGACAGAGACTGCAAATGTGTGTAAATTGCTGATGAGAGTATTTTCGATCAAGCTATACATCACACGGGGATACTCACCGGCTGGCTCTTGAAGAGCGAGTGAAGCCATTCCCTGCCACAATGGGTCCGTCCGGATCTTATTTTTCAGGGCCCGAATGATCATCGTTTCACTGCTGGGAGGGGGCTGTAAAAGTAGTCACCACATAATCTCTTCAGATCTCCATCTCAAATACCTATCATAACCAGGCCCAGATGGAATCTGTCTATCTGTATTCACTTTTTTTTTATTTCAAATGTTTTTATTTGTAGCTGAAAGCACAATTAAATTAGCCGGCGAATGATGTGATGGAATTTGAATGCCAGGCGTTCCTATTCCACGTGCAAAGATTCCGTCTGGGCCTGACTGGAGTAGAACCACAGGTCTGAAGAATGTATCCAATGCAAATGCAATTGGCTCTCGAATGGAAGGTGATGAGAATGAGAGTGAAAGAGAAAGTTAACCAGACTTTTCGCATGTGTCTTGAGTACGTTTTGGAGGTGTATTCACCTCTGTTATTGCACAATTAGCCAAGTAGGTGACATGCATCACTGCTCGGTGTAAATCAGTAATCAGCATTATCCAGGTCCTGATCCGTGCTGAAAGCCCCCTCCCCCATTTTCTTTTTTTTTTTTTTTGAAAAAGCAGCTTGCACTTAATTCCTTACCTTGCCACGTGTTTAGTGCCGTCTCGAAGTGAATCTCAGTTCAGGTATAGGAGCAGGAGCAGGCCTCGGACAGATACCCTGCCTGAGTACCTTTGACAGGGGCTTCACAGCCCAAGCCTGAGACCCGCATCATCATTCAGTGGGTTTACCAGTGTAACACAACCAATCACAGTCTATTCTCCATCTACTCTTAATAGGCTTTGCGTCTCAGTGATATCCGGGAAGAAGGAGAGCGGGTGAGAGCCTCAAGCGGTGATCTTGTGCTGGGCCTCCCTTCACAACACACAACACACACTGCAGAAAGCCCAATCAGTGTTTTTGTATTGTTTTCCAGGATGATTACTGTTAAGTAAAAGTAGTTTAATTCACTGCAACGGCAGTTGTTGTCAGAACAGAGAGTGCTCAGCGTAAATAAGTACACCCCACACAAATCTATTTTTTAAGTTCATATCTTTAATAGGAAACAATGCAATATTATATTTGTGCATATACATTAGATTAGTCAGTATTGAAGACAAATCAGGAGCTTATCTAACAAAAAAATAACTAATGATAACGGCCCAAAAACGAGTACAGCCAAATGTATATGTCATACAAAAATATTAAATACAAATTTAAAAAAAAAAGAGGAAAAATCAAGAAGCAAAAAAATTTAAAATTTAGTTGAAATGTTGTAGGTTGTAATATTTTTTGCAATATTTTGCTAGAATTTAATTGTATTATCTTTCAATTTCTAAATATGTTTGGTGAATAAAATATTATTTTAATAAATGTATCAGTTTAATAAATCTGTTTTATCTAAATGCACCAAGTTATATTGCCTATAGTCACTGAGAAATTAATAAAAATATTCATTTTCAAAACGGGGTGTACTCAATTACGCTGAGCACTGTATCTTGAATTGTGCAACTTTAAAAAAAGAAATGGGATAACATAGCCAGAAAATGTTCTAAATTGACTTTTTTTCTCTTTGAGAACACCAATGTCAGAGCTATTCTTATAAAAGATGCACAATAGTCATGCAACTCGTCCATTGCTGTATAAAAGCTTTGTGTAAGGACTACAATGTCCCTTTGTGATAACATATTAGGTTGACACAATTTTTTTTTAATTCCTTTCTTCTGATGAACACAACATGACATATTTTGTAGAAAGCTGCAAAGCTGTAACCCTTGTAAGAATATATTTTGAAGAACCATTAACTTCCATAGTAGAAAGAACACATAATATGAAGGATTATGTGTTCTTTCTACTATGGAAGTCAACGGTTACATTCTTCAAAATAACTTCTTTTATGTTTAACAGAAAAGAAGGTTTGGAATCACTTGATAAACAAAAAACAAACAAACAAACAAAAAGATAGGTTATTTAGTTTGTTAAAGCATTTTCATGCTAGCAGAATCTGATTCACTAATAGGTTTTTGGGGTAACAGTTCTTCTTTGGCAAAATAGTTCTTCAAAATCTTTGAATTTTAAGGTTGCAATTCAAGACATGTTCTTAGAAAACAAGTGTTTTATCTGGAATTGCTTTGCTTATCAAGTCAAATGATTTTGACTTGAAACGTCTTGATATTTTTACTGGAAAACCAGACAAAAATACACATTTTTGCAGTGCTTCACACTTCACGGTAGATTTTTTTAGATGGACAGTGTCGGAATCTGATAAGCAAGTACACAGCGGCTGTGATCAGAAATCAAAAGTGTTTTTCTGAAAACCCTGAATGTTCTAAGACGATGCACTATGGCTGAAAAAAACATTTCACCTTGTTTCCCCAAGTTGTAGAATTGATCTGGGTGTCATTTGAGAACCGAAATGTGATTTTGATCCGTTGGGATTTGTAATTAGAGATAAAAGACTATCAATGGCCAGGACGCAGCATGTCGCTTTCGTGCTTATCTGCTTTCATCAGATTCCGAAATCTCATATTGGGTAGACAGCAGTGTTCATAACTCACGTTACAGTAGAAACGACAGGTTTTTTTGTTTCTTTCTCTGAATGCATAACAGTTTTCTCTCTGTTTTCTTGATTGTTTTTCTTTGATTTTGTGGATGAGAAAAGACTTGATGATTGACCACCTAAATGTGGCTTAAACTGGCATGTGAAAAAGACCCATTAGTGGCTGGAGGACTCTAAAAATGTTCAGCATTTGGAACTCTTATTAAAAACCAATAAAACGAAAAAAAAAATCTCAAATTATTAAGAAAGTGAATATCACTGTGTAATATTTATTCAACTTGTAATTTATGTACTCTTTTAACCTTTGTCCTTTTTTTTGTTATGACAAAGCATTTATTTAAATAAAGTTATGTATTCATTTAAGCTTGTGCAATAAATTTATTTGTACATGACAGGAATTTTGATTATTGTTTATGGGGAGCTATTAAATCATCATCACGCAGTAACCGCAGGACAGTTCACCAGATGTCACACCATTATCACACACCGCATGCAAATATGAAGACAGACACTGTGGCATTTCAATAGCCCTAAAGGCATATAATATTGATATGATCATTATAACACTTACCAAGTATATACGCAGCTTATAAATCCATCAGATTGCGATACAGGAATGTTCCGGGTGCTATAAAATGCAACAGCTTGAACTTTAATAGACATAATGGACACAATATATTCAGTCAAGCCTGAAATTATCCATACACCAGGTAAATTTTGACAAAGTTTGTGTATACATGTAACTAAAAGCTGAGAAATATATATAAATATATATATATATATATATATATATATATATATATATATATATATATATATTTTTTTTTTCCTCAATGGTGCTTCTTTTACATCATTTTCTTATCTTTTAGGAGAAGTCGGTGCCATTTTCAGTCAAATTAATTAATTAATTAATTAATTAATAAAACTTGCTGGTTGAATAAAACTAACTGAGTTAGGATTTGCCACAATCACAGATACTGTCTTCCATGTTATGGAAATTTGTTATATTTTGGTATAAAATTAAATGATCAAAACTATGAAAACAGAATATATTAAAGTTTCTGAATGCTATATTTGGAATAAAGCATGTTATATTGGTCACACTATATTTTGATGGTTCGTTTGTTGAATTTAAGTTATATTTGAACTAGTTGTCATAAGATTATAAGACTGTTAAGGTTAGGGTTAGTGTAAGTTGACATGTACTTGCAAAGTTTCTTATAGTCAGTTAAATATCTGTTCAAGGCACAGTATCAGCAGATATTAAGCAGACATACTCTATTGGACCATCAAAATAAAGTGTTATCATTATATTTAATAGATATTTACACTACTGTTCATTTTATCAGCACAGTAATATCAAGATTCATACTTGGATGTGTTTGAACAACATTAAAAGAGTTGGTGTTTATTTAGAAGTTTGATTTAAGACAATTCATTCTTCTTTAATCTTGATATGTAATCACAAAATGGCAGATTTAGACATTTGTGCAAATAAATAAATAAACAAATACAGTAAATATTGTTAGTAAATGTAAGCAAGTGCTTTATTACCATCTAAATATTTGCAGGCCTAATAATAATAATAATAAAAAAAATAATAATAATAACATTATTAATAATAAAGTAGTTGTTGTTATATATTATTATTATTATTATTATTATTATCATCCACATCATTATTATTATAATCGTCATTATTATTATTATTACTATTATTAGTAGTAGCAGTAGTAATAGTATTATTATTATCATTATTATTATTATCATAATTATTATTATTAACTATTATTATTAGTGCAAATAATAATAATACTAATATGGTGGGTCTGCTAAAATTGACTGTAGTAAATTGTGTAAATGAGAGTGTGTGGATGTTTCCCAGTGATGGGATGCAGCTAAAAGGGCATTCGCAGCGTAAAACATATGCTGTACAAGTTGGCGGTTCATTCCGCTGTAGCGACCCCTGATTAATAAAGGGACTAAGCCGAACAATAAATGAATGAATGAATGAATATCCATGGGTTATAATAATAATAGTAATAATAACAATCGTAATAGCAAAAATAATATTTTATTAATAATTAATAATACATTTTATTATTATTATTATTATTATTATTATTAGTAGTAGTAGTAGTAGTAGTAGTAGTAGTAGTAGTAGTAGTAGTATTGTTTTTGTTGTTGTTGTTTTAACTAATAATAATAATAATAATAATAATAATAATAATCCATGGATTATAATAATATTAGTAAAAATATTAATTCTAATAGTAATAATAATCTTTTTACTATTATTATTATTATTTAAATAATGATCAAGTCTTTTAACAGGGTACATACAGGAATCAGAGAATGAAATCCAATGCTTTTTAATACTTTTTTTAAGACTCTTACCCTAAATATTAAGACCTCATCGGCTCTTTAGGTTTCAGCTGGTAACATTTCAACTCACATTATATTTACTAAAACATTATTCATATACTGAATAAAAAGGCGAATATAGCAGATGGCACCTAAAACAGCAGGAATAACAGTGTTTCGAGCAGGATCTAATCGATTTCATAAACTACATTCCAATATTCCCAGATGTGGCGCAGTGGGTAGCACAATCGCCTCACAGCAAGAAGCTCGCTGGTTCGAGCCTTGGCTGAGTCAGTTGGCATTTCTGTGTGGAGTTTGCATGCTCTCCCCGTGTTGGGCATGGGTTTCCTCCGGGTGCTCCGGTTTCCCCCACAAGTCCAAAGCAAGTGCTATAGGTGAATTGGGTAAGCTAATTTGTTTGTGTGTGAATGAGAGTATATGGATGTTTCCCTGTGATGGGTTGCAACTGGAAGTGGCGGTTCATTCCGCTGTGGTGACCAAAGATTAATAATGGGACTAAGCCAAAAAGAAAACGAATGAATGAATGAAATATGCCTGAGAAGATTTGTGAAGAACTTTTCGTCATTGACCCAATATTCAACCCAAGATCATTCTGAAAACGTAGTCCCACGGATGTTTCTGGAGACAGTGGAATACGTCCCGGGGGGTACATACGACTGCGTTTATTTTTTTCAAGCGAACGCTGCGGGGCGGTGTGACGCTGTTCCCTTTCGCGCTTGCCTTACCTCCTTGTGGAGGGCTTCCCCGCTGCAACCCGTTTGTCCACTCAGCTCAGCGTGTACGTCGGCAGGCTCGAGATGCGAAGAGGGGTCGACCACGGAGACCGGTTTCGAGTCCGGGGAAGAGCAGTTCCAGTAATCAGGTAAGACAAAAACAGAATCCCAAAAATTAAGTGAACAATTTCGTGACAGGGTGAGAACGCGGCGAAATCCGAAAAATAAAATTAACAAAATAAAAATAAGGAATAAAAAAAAAATAAGGGCTTTTATTTTTTTGGACGGCTTTTGTGAACTGTTGCTCTGGGTTTAGGGAAGCGAGCGGGCGGGCGGGTCGATCGGTAAAATCAGTTGGGTTCAGGGAAGGAGGAGGGCGAGTCGGCCGATTGGCCGGTCGCGCAGTCAATCATTCAGTCAGTTGGACAGCGGCCTCCGGCGGGTTCACGCGAGAACAGCACGAGCGCGAACCGCGCTCGCAAGTGGCGTCTGAGGTGCGAAAAAGCGCACAACAGCGACCTCTCGTGGATTCGCGAAAACAAAAACTGCAGCCGTACGTACCCGCCGGGACTTATTCCGTGGTCTCCAGAAACATCCGCGGGACTACGTTTCCACAATGAGTCTAGGTTGCAAATATTGTAACCCAAAACACTACTATTCTAGACTTGTTCAAAACACACACACGGTCAATCCATTAGGAGTCTTTGACGCACACACACAATGCTCATCTGCTAATTCAGTTGTCTTCATTGATGAATCAGGATTTGGGTGATTAAGAAAGCAGCCCAGAGGAACTGAGGCATTACAGGATACAGGTTTATTTTGGGTGAAGACTTACTGCGTTTAAACTCTGCCCAGAGGCAAAGCACCTGGCTTTCCGCAGAAGTCAAAGAGATTGCTCAGGAACAAGGAAGTCATTTACCAAGAGCCCCAACATCAAGGGGGAATCTCTGACCGACCGGCAGAAGGGACCGACGACTCCATTCAAATAAGCGAGGAAACCAATGGTACGGGTAAGATTATGTGGAGCCGCGCTTTATCACAAAGCTCCAGGGCAAGTTTAGCACAACATTTCACGACTGCTTAGACCTGAGCATCAAGCCAAAGTGGCAAAAGTGCCACTGATAAGAGGCTATATTGCAAAAGATTGTTGATAAATAGGTTAAGAGTGCATGTTTTCTTTGGAGTTCGGAGCCAGATGTAAAGTAGCGCTGCTTCGCTTGTGCTAGGCAAATAGATGGCAGAATTGAACACGCATTTTATTTAAACACATGTACTTGCCAAAAGTGATGTGTGGAGAAGACATTTCACACAGTGTTTGATTTAAGGGCCCTACATGTTTAAATAAACTATCCAAATATGATGAATATGCCATATGAGACCCTGAAACTCCAGTTTTATGTTGGCCAACATTACATTGTGAGAGGTAAAATTATTCTTAGAATATTTAAGGGGATCTATTATGCAAAAATCACTTTTTAAACACAGTTGTGTGTCAGCAGTGTGTGAATATTGCCAGCCTCTAATGGTAAAAATGTATTAATTGTATTTTTTATAACCACACTTGATAAAAACAGTCTGCAGAAACACTTTGATTGACATTCTCCCTGTGTACCTGTCATCAGAGCATCAGAGTGAGAAAGCCCTGCCAACAGAGATGTATAAAGTACTAGAGATCTAGACTTAAATAAAAGTACAAGTGCTCTATCAAAAAAAAGTGGCTTGAGTAGAGTTTGAAGGGCTCTTTAAGAACCATACTTAAGTGGAAATACTAAAGTATTCAACATTTTTGTACTCAAGTATTGCAAGTAGTTTATTTCAAAATGTACTACTCAAATACTGAAGGTAAAATTACAAGTATTGTGTAATGTAATTATTAAAGAAAGCAGTCAAAAGATACCATGTTTTTTTTTTTTTTATATTCAGAACATATTTTTTAAGGGGCAAGCGATTAAGCAAAACAAAAAGAAACATGACTTACGATTTATATGAAATAGGATAACGTTTTTTTCTCATGCTTGAAACACAGAGGTGACAGATTATAACAGGTTTAACACACACCTTTCAAAGTTGTGTGTCACAAAAACACTCCGTAATCCACTCAAAGCGCTATTGAAACCCACATTCGGATTGCAAATTACTGGATGTAAACGCTGTAAACAGAAGTTCTAAACATTCTACCCGAAGACGCTGGTCACTATGGCGCCCTCCATGCAGTAGCCACGAAAAAGTCTATAATTGTAATGAGTTGGGGTGTGAATCTACACTGGTCTCACGGCTTGGTTCGGTTACGATTATCATGCCATCGCTTCGATTCAATTCGATATCTCATGGCATTGACGATGCTTTCCATAAGTTAGATTTTTTTCTTCACAACAAAATTTTCTTTTTTAAATCTATAAATATATTTATGTTATTTGTAATACAATTTTGTTCTTTAATACAGCAGTGAGATATATGAACTGGACCCTTAATTTGACCTGTTTAAAGAAAACTTGTTTCCCGTGTCTGGATCCATAAGTATCGCATTAACAGCACAAAACACAGGGCGCAAACGCTTTCAGGGTGTGTCAGAATGCATTTTTGCTAATATAAGGACGGACAAATCCGCTTTGCGCCGTGGCTCATGGTCTAAAAGGGTTGAGTTTATTTTCTTAATGAGTTATAGGTGTGTTTTTGAGAATAAACCAATCAGAGTCTCATCTCCCATTCCCTTTAAGAGCCAGCTGCGTCGCGCCATAAGCGCATTTGTTATTTACATGATGTAAAGTAAGTGTAAGTGGAAAAAATGAACATTTCACTAGCAAGAAAACAGTTAAACAGAGCATCTACCGCACGAGATAAGAGATCAATGATCTACTTTCACTTTCGCTGGATCGGGAAACCTTTACGCACAGACATCAATTTGCCTATAAATAATTAATTTTGTTTAAGTGCAAATATTTGTTTTAAAACTATTTCTAAATTCAGTTCTAATTTCCAGCAAACGAATAAATGAACAATAATAACGTTAAAAAACTTGAGTTATATTCTAAAACATGCTGTGCCCCATATGGTCTAAAACCTGCAGGTGGGCAAATCTAAGCTTGTTTTAATAAAACAAATATAAATATGGATATATTAAATAATACTGCTAATAATAATAATAACATTATACAAATGCAAATTGTTATGAATGAACTGAAAAAAACCTCCCGAGATGAAGAAGACATAAAAGCAGCGGTTTTTCATATTTATGTAGGCCAGAAAATAATGTTTTGCAATATTTTAATCCTTTATATATATATATATATATATATATATATATATATATATATATATATATATATATATATATATATCCTTAATATTTACATTTTTTTCATACGTAAAGATATTTGCGTATTGCTCTACATCTTGTGT
Source organism: Danio rerio (assembly GCF_052040795.2). Lineage (NCBI taxonomy): Eukaryota > Metazoa > Chordata > Actinopteri > Cypriniformes > Danionidae > Danio > Danio rerio. The sequence goes on along the minus strand of NC_141029.1, from coordinate 48,755,064 downwards.
GTATTAAGCAGTGTGTAAGCGAGGCGTAACTCTGCGCTGGACTTTAGACCAGGTTTGTTTTGGTCTATTGAAAAATCTATTTTAGTTTCTCAAAATAGCAATGCGCCAGCAATGTGCCTCAGAACACCTTCCTTTTTAGACCAGAACGCCTATGGGCGCACATATGAGCGCAAATGCATTTGCTATTTAAACAGTGTGGCGCAACGCCTCAAAATGACTCTTGCACTAAGCTGAAACTAGCAAAAAACTAGTGCGTCGCGCCTTGCGCCGTATTGCGCCGGGCGTATGATAGGGCCCATGGTTTTCCACCAAGGCAACCTGGGGTGCTAAATGTAAAATGGCTAAACTGGCAATGTACCCGTTAAATGACCAAAACAAAGACAGCGTTCAGGCACGTAACTACCATTTTCAAAGCAAAATATCTGACTTCAGCCTTGTTTTTCAGATAAACAAGTATGTTCATTGAACGTTAATCAAATGTCTGCAAACATATTATGGTATTTTTATGCTTTAAAAGAGTCAAATACAGCAACTTTAAAAAAGACACTTGTATTGGGGTCCAGGATCACACTAAACTTGGTTAAGGGGTTTAACTGAGCAAATTATTTGCAAAGAACAATTTAGAGCTCAGGAAATATTTGATAAAATAATAATAAACATGATATTTGATGATTAATTATTGTTAGCTATTGCTGAATATATAACCCTGGAACAAAAGGCTGGTTTTCGTGGTCAAGGGTCACGCATATAAACTGTTTTCAGTATAAAATATGCATATCGGTGCTTGCCTAAATTCCTATAACCAAAAATTTGAAAAAAATGTTTCCTCTGACTTTCTGTAGTGAGTATAGAAATGAGCATTTTATTCTAAAATACGGTGTGAGTTAAGTCATGGACAGAGTCTGGCGAGACTTTAGTTGCCTGAAGGTAATCACTAATGCAGACATACAGGTGAAGTTCTTCCTGGGATAACTGAGGTTTACGCTCTCCAGATGTGACGGATCAGGACTTTGTCCGCATTTTTGTAAGAGCCAGATCAAGGATGGGGAAACGATGCAGACCCGGAGAGGAACACGTGTCGGCCATTTGATTTGTGGGGCAGTGAACATGACAATTACTATAGCCTTCAAAGAAACTGACAACTGCGTTTTAGACTTCAAAGCGCTCACGTCTCTTTTATCGCGCAATTAGCCAAACAACTATAGATGGCTCCATCTTATCACAACATGTGGCTCTCCACACCACTCTTTCGCCTGAGAACAAAATGATTAGAGTTTTGCATTTCATCCTGGGCCGGGTCCCTGCGCGAGGCGCACTGCCGCTGTTTGCTCCTGTAATATATTTCAGCATATACAGTTAAAGTCAGAATTATCCTAAATGTTTCTGCATTGACATTTCTAAACATAACAGTTTTAATAATTCATTTGACTGATTTCTTTTATCTTTTGCAATGATGACAGTGCATAATATTTTACTAGATATTTTAACACGCAACCGATTAGAACATAATTTAATCGAAATAGAAGCTAGGTTATCCTCATCTGCAAACAATTCAACAGCTTAGTTCATGCACAGCAGGAGCAGGTTATCTAATAATAACAAATTAAATAATAATTTCTCTTTTTTTAGCCAAAAAGCCTGATAGACTAATGTTGTGCAATGAAATATAGTTACTAACTGACAAGAATACGCATGGACAGTGCTTCTACATATTTAATTCATAAAAAAGAACAGCAAGAAAGGGGAAATTGATGGATTTGTGCCGAATATTAGCATCATTTACCCATAACAATGTAGAGTAGCTATTACTGCCAGTATGTTAGTGTGCTCTTTATACAGTTTTTATTCAATTAGCAGTTAAGTGGAATAAATAAATATATTAATTAAAATGCGAATCAAAGTATAAATAGCGGAAGCAAACAAATAGATTTCCCCTGATAGCAAATAATAATCCGACTACAAATATAAAAGCAGACACTAACCCTCTATAACATCGTGACCAATGACTAAATCAGACCGATGAAAACATTAGTGAACTGTAGCTCTGACATGGGCATGAGGCTTATAAATGACTGAAAAACAGCTGCGGGTGAAGTATATTAATCGCAAGTGCTCAGTTTGTGATCACATCTCTGTTATGTTCTGTTGATTTGTAATTTCAAATATTCGTAGCTTGAAACAGATGGAAATATAACTGCTATTAGTATGACTACTCATAGTCATACTAATGGAGCAGTGCTCAGATTATCGAGCAAAAAAAAAGAAAAAGACCGCTGGGAAACATAACCTGCTTTGTGTTTTTGTAGGAAACACAGTTTAGATCTTTTTAGGGTAGGAGGTGTGTGAGTTATTGCTGTCTAGGAATATCGAAACAAAACCAACTTAACTCCACTCCTTTAGCGCCCCTCACAGAGCTTGATCCACACTGGCATTTCTCCTCGTGGGTTTTTGGTTTTAAAAAGGGAAAAAATTCCACTATCCCATCTAAATTTTTAGGATACTGGGTATTAGATTTGCAAAATCCATATGCACAAGGCTTTGGCCTGTTTCCCTCGCTCGAAAGCTTGACAGAGCCCCTGCGCGTACCTACGGTTGCGAAGCCATGATTGGTGGGTGGTGGTTTTTGGGTGTGGCTTATCGAAAGGTCAATTACATGCATGGATTTAATCAATAAGTACAATGGTAAAGCATGTATTTGCACAATAAGTACATTGTAACAAATTCTTAATTTCCGTATAAGTATATACTAGTTAAGGGCACTTAAAATAAAGTGGTACCATAATTATTAACTGATTTAAATGTACAGACATTGTTTTATTTTTTTTTGTTTTTTTTTTCTCACATTGAGTGTTGTTGACTCTTGCTATATTAAAAGGGACGTTTGGAGTTCAAAAACAGGATTTTCACATCTTTAGACCAATTAGATTTCATTTGCTTGTGACTTTTCAACTTGACTGAGATTAATAAATATATTTAAAAAATTAATTTGAATAACAAAATACTAATAATAAAAATAAAGAATTTTGCAATCAAATAAATTTGATCTGAAATAAAATCTACGTGAAAAGATGTATTTTTATTTGATTTATTATTATTATTATTATTATTATTATTATTTTTACAGTTTCTATTCAGATTTGTTGGCTCTTGCTATATTAAAAGGCGGTGTTGGAGTTCAAAAAGGAATATACATTCCTGCATACCAATGAGATTTAATTTGCTTGTGACTTTTCCACTTGCTTGTGATGAATGAATAAATAAAAATAAAAAAGAAATCTGACTGAATAATTTTGAATTGTAATAATATTACTACTACTACTAATAATAATAATAATAATAGTAATTACCAACTAAAAATAAAGAAATTTACAGTAAAATATTTGCTAATTGAATAAAAGGTACATATGGTTTTAGACAATTTTTTTCACAATAAGTGTTGTTGACTGATTTATAAGGCTGTGTTGGAGTTTTAAAACAGGATTTTCATATACCTTTAGACCAATAAGATTCCAATTGCCTGTGACTTTTCCACTTGATTTAATATAATAAATACATATTTAACATCCAATTGAAAAAAATTATATTAATAATGATTAACACCAACTAAAGATAAAGACATTTACAACCAAATCAATTTGATCTGAAAATGTACATGAATAGATGTCTATTTTATTTGATTTTTACTTTTTTTCCACAATTTTCATTAAGATTTGTTGGTAAATTAAAAGGCAATGTTGGTATTCAAAAACAGGACATGAATACCGGTAGACCAGGGATGTCAAACTCAATTCCTGGAGGACCGCAACCCTGCAGTTTAGTTCCAGCCCTGCTCCAACACACACCTGTAGGTTTCAAACAAGCCTGAAGGACTCAATTAGTCTGATTAGGTGTGTTTAAATAGTGTTGGAACTAAACTGTGCTAGGCTGCTGCCCTCCAGGAATTTAGTTTGACATCCCTGCCAATGAGATTTCATTTGCTTGTGACTTTTCCATTTACTTGTGATTAATGGAGAAAAAAGAGAAACATCCAGTTAAAAAATATTGAACACCAAAAATAAAGTAATTTGTGATAAAACAAAAATGTGAACTGAAATTAAATCTATTTATTCTTATTTGACTTTTTTCACAGTTCCCTTAACATTTTATTAAATTTTATGTTAAAAAGTGGTGTTGGAGACCAATGAGATTTAATCTGCTTGTGACTTTTCAATTTGCTTGTGATTAATCAATAAAAAATCCAGTTGAAAGAATTTACATAAAGATGTTAATAACTACCAACTAAAAACGTACTAATTTGTAATGCAATAAATGTTAACGGAAATAAAATCTTATTCATTCATTTTCCTTCAGCTAAGTCCTTTATTTACCAGGGGTTGCCACAGTGGAATGAACTATCAACTATTCTGGCATATTTTTAAGTAGCGGATGCCCTTCCAGCCGCAACCCAGTACTGGGAAACAATTAAATCTCAATTTTCTTTATTTATTTTTTACATTTTCTCAATTTCCAATAACTTTTGTTTACTCTTCCAATATAAAAATGCAAAAGTAAAACTAATAAATGATTGTTTTCTTTTTTTAAAACTCAATTTCCATGACAGTATGAACAATAAAAAAGACGACGATGATTCATGTGCATGGACATCAACAAGACAACTCAAAATCCAACAATGAAATCATCAAATAAAATACATAATAAAAGAAAACCCAACGCATAAACAATGGGTGTGAAAGGTAATATGTTTAATCATGCTGGATTTTATTACAAGAATTTAAAACCAATGTCTATTTTCTTTGCATGCATTTATGGCTTTTTCCATTGCAGTTGTACAGAAAAACACAGTTCATGCACCATGCTTGGAGTAATGTATGTTATTTAATACCACTGCATCTCGTGACACACAGGATATGCAATGAAAATACAGAAGAAAAAAATAAAACATAAAAAATAAAAGCATGTGAGATGCTGGCATGGCACATGGTGTTTGGATTTGCTGAAGAAATTCCCCCTGTCATTTGCGTGAGACTCTCTGAATGCAGAGACCAGCTCTGACAGTTTTACACTGCACCAGATGGCAAGCAATCCTTCCCACCGTCACACTGGCTCCAGGCATGGCACAGCATTGAAACGTTCACACAAGTACACACACACACACACACATATGAACACTTCCATCCCATTGGAACCGCTCTGGCAAATCAATATGCCCGAAAACCACAGGGATTGGTTTCGCACTGTTTTCAAACTAGGCCAAACTCGAGCTACCGTAAAATTTACTGTACCACCACAGTGCATTCGGCGATCTATTCTGGAAACAAACCGAAACGGAAAACTCATAGCCCATGTCTCTCAGCAAATCTATTTGTGAGGCACCAAAAATCACACACTTTGGCGAGCCAGTCTGTAGTGATAGTTAGCATGATGCTAACTAGATAATGTAAATACAGGTAAGTTAGTAGTAAAAGCGAGCTAGATGTCTTAATACTGTGGAATTTACTGGAGGTTAATGTGTTAATATGTTATAAAGACGAAGCTACAAAAGCAAACACTGGGATTGATGCTGTCTAACACAGTAGGATCAATGCTAAAGCTTAATCGACATCTATTTCTGGATTGAGCTGATCAATTCAACAGAGAGAGAGAGAGAGAGAGAGAGAGAGAGAGAGAGTGAGAGAGAGAGAGAGAGTGAGAGAGAGAGAGTGAGAGAGAGAGAGAGAGAGAGAGAGAGAGTGAGAGAGAGAGAGAGAGTGAGAGAGAGAGAGTGAGAGAGAGGGATTCCTCATGTGATTTTATAATATATTTTTAAATATATTTCCCAAATTATGTTTAACAGAGCAAGGAATTTTTATCTGAGTATTTACCATCTTTTTTTTTTTTTTTTTTTTGAGAATGTGTTTTGTTTTATTTTGACTAGAATCCCTGCTGAAAAAAAACAGTTTAAACCAGCCTAGGCTGGTTATCTGGTCGAACCCAGCCAAAACCAGTGTTGCCAGATGTAGCTGACTGATACCACCCCAAAAACTATCCGAAACCCGCGAAATGCAACAAAAACCACCCATAAATCTAAAGGCTACCATAAGTGGTTTTAAAGTCGAGGACCGCGGGGGTGAGGGGATGGGGGGTGGAGGGGGGTTGATGAGAAGAAAAGGATGGCATCCCTTGAGGGGGAGGGCTTCAGTGAAGACTGGAGGGTTGATTTGGTTCCTGTAGCGAGAGAACAAAAGCAGGTAATAAGTGAAAACCTGGGGGTGTCTGGGGATAAGTGTCTGGGGGGTGCACCGTTTCAAAACTGCCCAAATTTTTCTCTACCCACCTATGACGTTTTTTAGCCGCACAATCAAATAATAAAAAAAAAAAACACTCAATCTGGCAACACTGGCTGGTCAAGCTTGTTTTGCCTGCACATTTTTCAGCCTGACCAGATAAGACCAGGCTAGAAATGAAAATGGCCAAAACCCTTCTAAAACCAGGCTGGTCGACCAGCTAAAACCAGCCAACCTGCTTAGGATAGTTGAAGCCATTTTTTTTGTTGTTGTTGTTCATTTTTTTTAATCTTTTTTTTTTGTTCATTTTTTTGTTCATTGTTCATTTTTTTTGTTCATTAGAGATTTTAACCATTTTAAAATCAGTATTATTAGTCCTCTTAAGCTTTTTTTTTCAATAGTCTACAGAACCACTATTATACAATGGCTTGCCTAATTACCCTAACTCACCTAGTTAACCTAATTAAGCAATTAAATGTCATTTTAAGCTAAATTCTAGTATCTTAAAAATATCTAGCAAAATATTTACTGTCATAATGGCAAAGACACAATAATTCAGCTATTAAAAATTAGTTATTAAAACTATTATGTTTAGAAATGTGTTACAACAGAAATGCGGGGGTGGGGGTTGGGAGGTATACAGGGGGACTAAATCAGGAGGGCTAATAATTCTAATAAAAATACAGCAATAATCTGGGAAACCAAAGTATAAAGAGTTTCCATTTTTGAGCAGCACCTAGATATTTGTTCTCATCTATTTTCAGTATCTTTGGCCATTCACACAAGCCAACCAATAATGTCAGGTCATGTAACAGTAGGAACGTACAGTACAGTCCAAACAGTACATTGATCTCCGGCTGTCCGTGTGAATAGGATGTTACAAATAACACCTGATGGATATCTAATGCTGGACCAAGCTGACCCATTAGGTCACATTGATTTAGTTTGATTTAGACTTAACAAATGTTTATTATTATTATTTTGCAATATAGCAATTAGATTTTTTTATTCATTAGAAAATCCTGGAATAATTCCGGTGTATTTAAAATTTTAATTAAATACAACTGTGTTGAAAATTGATAACAAAAAAATTTAAACTGACTTTTGAAAGTTTGAAAGTTTCATTTATCAATTTTCCTTCAGCTTAGTCTTTGATTTATCAGGGCTCGCCACAGCGAAATGAATTACCAACTATTCCAGCATATGTTTTACGCAGTGGATACCCTTCCAGCCACAACCCAGTACTGGAAAACACCCATACACACACAAGCATACACTACGACCAATTTAGTTTACCCAATTGACATAGCGCATGTCTTTTGACTGTTGAGTAAACCGGAGCACCCAGAGGAAACCCAAACCAACATGGGGAGAACATGCAAACTCCACAAACAAATGCCAACTGGTCCAGCCTGCATGGCCAGCATGGTGGCGTAATGGGTAGCACAATTGCCGCAAGAAGGTCGCTGTTTCGACCCCCGGCTAGGTCAGTTGGCATTCTGTGTGGAGTTTGCATGTTCTCCCTGTGTTCGTGTGGGTTTCCTCCGGGCACTCTGGTTTCCCCCACAGTCCAAAAACATGTGGTACAGGTGAATTGGGTGAGCTAAATTGTCCGTAGTGTTTGTGTGTGAATGAGTGTGTGTGGATGTTTCCCAGTGATAGGTTGCAGCTGGAAGGGCATGCGCTGTCTAAAACATATGCTGGATAAGTTGGCGGTTCTTTCTGCTGTGGTGACCCCAGATTAATAAAGGGACAAAGCTGAAAAGAAAATGAATGAGTGAATAATAAGTTAACTTAATTCCTTCTTGTTGTCCCAACATAAATCGATTGTGTAGAACCCAACATTTTTTAGAGTGTAATTTCTGTTTTAAAATGTATGAAACAAGCATTATAATTTACGTGAAATGAACTGAAATGGGGAAATCAATAGTAACAACATCCATATAATGATATCACAAATGTACTTATTGATTAGACTCTGAAACTGGACTGACACAGTTTCAGTTTACTATATGTTAAGCTGCTTTGACACAATCTACATTGTAAAAGTGCTATAGAAAAAACATTAATTGAATTTAAATGAATTAGATGAACAACAGCAAGAATTTGTGTGTGTGTGTGAGTTTAAAAGAAGTCTAATAGACATCTAACAGATGTCTAAACAAACAAAGCAACAAGCAAAAACAAATGGCTGTCTTTTTGAAAATCTAATCAACGTCTAAGAATTGTCCAAATCTAGTTCGTGCTTTCATGACTTCTAGGCTGGATTACTGTAATGCTTTGTTCACTGGTTGCCCAGCATCCTGTTAACAAACTTTAGTTATTTCAAAATGCAAATGCCAAATTTCCTTCCAGGTCTAGAAAATATGATCATATCAATCTAATTTTGTCCTCCTTACACTGGCTGCCTATTAAGTTCCATATTAATTTTAAAATATTACTTCTTACCTAGCTTTAAATAATCTAGCTCCTGTTTATCTAACCAACCTTCTACCTCGCTACAATCCAACCTGCTCTTTAAGATCTCAAAACTCAAAGCCTCTGGTAATACCTAGAACAGCAAAGTCAAGTAAAGGAGGTCGAGCCTTCTCATTTATGGCTCCTAAACTATGGAATAGCCTGATAATGTCCAAGGCTCAGACACACTCTCCCAATTCAAAACTAGATTAAAGACCTATCTTTTTTAGTAAAGCATCCAAGACCTGTGAAAGGATGATCCCAAGGTATCCATATTTCTAGACCAGGCCGTATCCCGAGCTGATGCTGATCATGGAGGAAGGGAGTGCATGAGACTGATGCCTGAAAGACCAGTGACAAACGTCCCCGAATTGATCCTGTGGTCCAGCCTGACCACACCTGCAGCTTCAAGCTTCTCCAGCCTCTGGCGCCTGGATTGCAGTTTCACACAGAACTTTTGGCCAGAAAATAATGGTTGTGCCCAACAGAGCCTAGTTTTTAGAGGTCAGAGTCTAGTTTTTGAGATTCAAGATTTTTAGATTCAAGAATAAAAAACCTAGAGAGAAACCAGGCTCAGTTAGACACAATCATTTCTCCTGGCTGGAAGCTGGACCTCAGCGAAGACTCGTCTGTCCCTGGGTCATCACAGGAATCAGTCCAGGATATGGAAACCTTGGTATCATCTCGTCGCTGGTCTTGGATCGAGTCAGTGGCGCTGCATTGTCTGTGGGCCTCGGGATGAGTATCCCCAGGTGGAAATGGAGATAAAGGAAATAATTAGCGTAGCTGCTGTTCATAGTGTATATAAACGAGATGCAGAAACCTGCATGGAGCACATTTATGTATCATACCGCTAAGTGATGCACTATGATACACTGATCAGTATATGCTTTACTAAAAAGATAGGTCTTTAATCTAGTTTTGAATTCTGAGAGTGTGTCTGAGGCTCTGACATTATCAGGAAGGCTATTCCAGAGTTTAGGAGCCATAAATGAGAAGGCTCGACCTCCTTTACTTGACTTTGCTATTCTAGGTACTACCAGAAGCCTTGAGTTTTGAGATCTTAAAGAGCGAGTTGAATTGTAGCGAGGTAGAAGGTTGGTTAGATAAACAGGAGCTAGATTATTTAAAGCTTTATAGGTAAGAGGTACCATTTTAAAATTAAATTCGAAACTTTACATGCAGCCAGTGTAACGAGGATAAAATTGGGTTAAAATGGTCATCAAATAGTTATCAAATAGTATGAATAGTCATCAAATAATAAGGAATGAAAGCCTACAAAAGTTTAGTCTGTCTAATCCATGTTGTTGGGCTATTCTTAGACATCAGATAGATTATCACTGAAATCCCAAATTTAGCCTTGTTTTAGCCTAGCCGTCTTTGTTTAGATGTCTATTACACATCTAATAAACACACAGTTGCTTGTTGGGAATAGTTCAGGATATGACTTTTGGTCGGTTTGAAATCCTAAAAGGAGTCCTAAAACAATTAATATCCAGGTTTGAAATAGATTTTGATTTCCAAATTCAGACTGTAGCTTGCTTTATTATTTGCATTTGAATACATGATTTCCCCTACGGGTTACAATTGTGAGCATGACATGACATATACAGTACATTGACTTGACATTAACTTTTTGCATTGTGTTACCCAAAGACTATATGCACACATAGCTGGTGAAAAACGGATTAAAAACGGGTTAAACAAAGCAGACTAAACCCATGCACCGCTTCACATTCCTTTACAGAACGATTCATCTTACTGCATTCAAGCATTACATTGGACATTTCACCCGTGCCAACCTCTGACCAGTGAAGCAAGGTGAGGCACAGCCCACTGGCACTGCAGGCAAACCTGCGTTTATTTATAGGCACTTAACCCACTTTATATCGCATTTGTCAATGTCAGGCCTGTGTCCTAATCTAGCCCTCTGTCAGCACATCATTAGTAAATGCTGATCCCCACTCTACAAACACACTCATACACCACCTGCACTTTACCACATGGTCGCGAGGCAGAACAAGAAGAGAGAGTTCTAGCAGCCGCAAGGAGCAGGGATGCCCAGAACTGGAGTTTTTGGAAGTATGATACGGAAAAACATGATTGCGTAAACTTCAAAGCGTGACCCTGACTGAAAATTGGGCCACCTTTAAACATTGTTTCTGTGAAATCTTAAGCTTTGTATGGTCTTAATTATGCAATACTCATGCGGAAAAAGTGCTATTTACTTTGTGATTTGTACTCAAGTTTGATTGATCTGTCAAGTTGTCAAAATGAGCCAAAAGTTTGATTTCCAACTACACTATAAAACCCAACAGTACAACTTTATCAAATAAAATGAGTGTAGCTAACTCAAAATGTACTGAAAGTTAATTCCACTCATTTAAAAAGAGTTTTGAAGTAAATTAAATACCTAGCGCAATCCATAACTTTTTGATTTACTGGCTAATTCGTACAATTTAGTATGATTTGCTCATTACCCAATGACGGTTGGGGTTAGAAAAAAGGGGGGGGGGGGAGGTTAAAATCGTACATTCATATGAAATAGCCACTAAACTGACAAAGCGTAAAATACTTGCGTTTCCTTGTGAGATCAGGCTGAAATACCTCATTACTTCAACTTAAATGGAGTAAGTTCACAGTACTCGAATAGGTTCATTTTTTACTCAAATGGTTTGTATCAATCGGTTTCCTCAAATGGTTTGAGTTGCCTTAACTTATTGGGTTTTACAGTACTCAGTTGATTTGAGTTGTCTTCATTTATCAGCTTTTACTGTGCTCAAATTGCTTCATTTACTCAAATGGATTAAGTTCACAGTACTCATTACGATAAGTTTTTGAACCTAAATGGTTAGTTGCAATTATAGACAAAATTATCCTAAATCTTTTTTTCTAATGTCTTACTCTCAGGAAGTTCACCTTAGCCTCAGCAGCGGGGGGAGCTTGAGATCGACCTGAGCTCAATTTTCCCTCGCCCTGCCAAAGGGGGGAGCCCTAGGCCCGAGGATCCCTTGAGCTCAGGGCTCTCTCCTGGGACAGCACGCCAAACAATCTATGTATAAATCATGAGCTAAGTGTAAACTCTTGAAGTTGTCATTTAATAAGAATATGTGGATAACTCAATTTTGACAAAAATGACAGATAAAACCTTTTAATTCCAAGGTGACAATTTGGATGGCAGTGATCCAGCCCAATGGTTCATTAAAAAAAAACAGTCATAAATGTAAGATAGATCAGTTAGTCCTGGATAGCAAAACATAGGATTTCCAAATCTTGACCAATCTGATCCAGATATTTTTTTCTGAAAAACTGGGCCCTGGATATTAGCTACAATCAGGAGGAGGGATGCCAGATGTTGAGTACTTACAAAATCCATTATCAATTCTAAAAATATAACTGAGTGGATCTTAAAACTTATGATACTGATTGATGTTCAGTAAAACTTGCCAAAATTAGCCTAATTTTTCAAATTTAGTGGTTGTTTCTAAGAAATTTTAGGCCTTTTGTACTCTGATTGGTTAGAGGGGTGTTAATTTGCTGCAATATCACACAGTGAATTGAGTACACGTTGACATGCTGCCCAAGGAAACGCAATTGAAATACAAGCAGTGCTTTTGTAAATGCGTGCTATTAAAAATGCAACACTTATGTGGTAAAGATGCACGTTTGGTCCATATATACAAACTGCTCTTAAGAACTCAAGGTTAATTTTCTCAAGTAGTCAATATGCCCAAAAGATTTCATTTCAATCTTTTTTTCCTCAAAAAGAAAACAAAAACAAATGTCAATCTTAATGAGTCACAATTTTTCAGTTTCATAATTTGGTATTCAGTTTTATATCATTCCACATCTCCAATGTGTTCATGTTTGTTTCTAGCAACCAATGGTGCTATAAACACCATTTTTATGTGTTTCCCCACAAATAAAAGAGAAAATTAAATTGACACGGTTTCACACTGAACCCCTTCAAGTGCTGTGTATGAGCCAGCAGGGCAGTGATGGCAAGATATTGAGTAGTTGCAAAACCATTATTGATTGTGACAATTCACTTATATGCATGAACTTCAAAACATATGACGCTGGCTGAAGTTTAGTAATATTCCCAAACGGGCTTTCAATTCAAATTTAGTGGTTGTTTCTGACATTTAAGGCCATTTATACTCCAATTGGTTAGAAAGGGTAACAATTTGCGGCAAAACCATGCAGTGACTTGAATACATGGTGACTTTCTGCTCAAGGCAACACAATAAAAACATAAGTGGTTTAGAGGCACATTAAAAAAATAATAAAAATGTATTGAATGCATGGTCTTAAAGCATGAAACTCATGTGGAGAAGACGCCAGTTTGATACTTATCTACAAACATTGCTTGGTTCAGATACCAATCAGGTACTAAAGTAGTCAAAATGGCCTAAAAGCTTAGTTTCCAGAAAAAAATCAGCTTTCTCCATTATCCAAGTCACAATTTTTGGTATTATAATTAGGGATTGGTGTTTAAATCAAGTTGTTATTCTTGTACATTTGCTGTTGTTTGTATTTGGCGGCCCACAGTGCCTATTTGAGGTAACACTGCATAGCAACTTGAGTATAGGGATGCAACGATTAATCGGTTTCACTATCAACCGCGATTTAATTCTTCACGGTTAATTAATCGCAAAAGCTTCTCAAAACTGCGTTTCTGCATGGAACAAACCTGCAGCAACTAAACAAAATATTGCCAACTGTGCGCTAGTTTGTACACCAAGACTAATAACCACGCACACTGGAATAACTATGACTGAGGCTATTAACTAAGGCAAGCTTGTGCAAGTTCATTATTTCCAATGGAGGGACGGGCACGCAACGCAACACGCTCATGATTTTCAGGCGCACCTAGTTAAGATGCCAGGGGGCTTTTGTGATCGCGGGAATTGCAAACGGCTAAAGTTTGAGGAAGAAGCAATGGAAAGTACACAGATTTGCAAACCCACTTAAAGTTACAAATAATGGCACTGATGAGAGCGGCAGAGGCACGTTAGTTTCGCTGCTGGGTCTATTTTTGCCGGTGCATTGATAATGACCAAAGACACATTGAATGATCAATTTTACCCAATAAATGCATTGATAATATCCGCTGATTTTAGATATTCAATTAAATAAACTTAAACTATTAGAACGGCAACAAATATTTAGTTGGACCCGAACTACAAAAAACTAAATTTAAAACAATTTTAAACTAGTATGGTTTAGAAATCAATTAATGCAAAAAATAGAGATAACTGTAAAACCGTGATTATTTCTCAGACTATAATCATACAACCAAAATTTATAGTCATTGCATCCCTAAACTTGAGTGCTTGTTTTTACATCTAAAGGGAATGGAATGAAAACAAAAGCAATGGCTTTGAGTCACATTTAAAGATGTTTTAAAGCATGGGCATGCAGAAAAAGAACATCATTTGGTTGCATATATACAAATAGCGATCAAGTTCTCAAGGTTGTTTTTTCTGTCAGGTACTCAAGTAGTAAATGTGACCCAAAACCACATTTTCAGCTTCTCCTGCACAAATCCTTACATATCAAACAACAAATCACAACCGCTCCACTTCAACCATCAACTAGGGTTGTCAAGATACTGGAATTCGATATTAATTGTTTCTGAAATTTTAAAAACGTCCTATTCTGGCAAACATTTGAGCGCTGTGGAGCACGTTCATAAACAGCGATGATTTGCCATTGTGTTCACTTGCTCAATAGAAATGACTGATTGGGCATGAAGGTCAGTGGTTCACCAAACTCACTGATGTTTACAGAGTGTAACCAGAGATATAGGGACACTGGATTGTTTTAGAGCCACGATTCGTTAGCGGATCGCTCGTATGTCAGCTTATAGACAAACTATCTGATCGAAGTGACTTCGAAATGCTCAAGTGTCCTTGTATTTGTGGTTACTCTCAGCAAACAGCGATGAGCTCGGTAAGACTTCACGGCCAATAACAGTCATTTCTGTGAGAATGGGTTCCACGGTGCTAAAATGTTCACGGAAAATGGATGTTTTTAAAATTTCAGTACTGATTGGTATCGAATTCCGACTTTGTGACAACCCTACCATCAATAAGTGACAATTTTTGGTTTCAAATCTTTTAAATCAATATCAAGTTGCTGCTCTTGTGCATTCGCCTTGGTTTGTTTCTGGTGATCAACTGTGGAATAAACATGCCACCCTTTTTATTGGGTCTCCAAAAACAAAGGGCAGAATTAAACGGACGCATCTTTACAATGAACAGCTGCAAATGCTGTATAAGCGACACCCTGCAACCAGATTTAGTCACAAGATTAAAAGGCACCGGACAAAGCCTATAAATAGGCCGAAATAACAATCACTCAGGGTTAAATTTGGAGCCCAGATATCTGGATTTGAGAAGTGGGAGGTTTAACAATACCTGTCCTTGACTTGTCTTTGCTGGCATGTGACTTTCCACACTCCTACTGACAATACAGGATCACACTGTTTCGAAAATTTACACACACACACATACAAGTACAGAATAACACACATGCACATCACTCTTGCACTCGCTTTAACACCCAGGTCGTCTCCCTTATGGGCAAGAGTGCATCTATTTCTGCTGGGCGGTGGGTGGTTCCAGTTCGGGACCGCCGTAGTATTGGCTGCAGTTGGGGTCCCCCCTCACTTTATCGGACGAGGGTATCTGGACACCAGTGTAAGGGTTGACGCACCAACACTCGCCCCTCTGTCCGTGGGTGGACATGTGGCACTGGAACACAAGAGAGGGAAGATGATGAAAGGGGTGGGGAATTGGTGGGTGTTGGGGGGCTTAATGAAAGTCTCTGGGCAAGTACGGGGTGGAGGCGCTGCCCCAAAACAGCCCTCCCGCCTCATTTGGCCCAGCACGTCTCGTTGACCCCTACTGAGCACTCCCAAAATGAGGTCATAATTGAACAGGACATAGCTGACGCTGAGACCCAAAATAGGCAAAAAACAGATTCTCGATTTTGTCCTCCAATGGCAAAGAACAAAAACTGACAGTTACAGTAATTGCAAAAGGAACAGGATGATTACGAAACAATTAAGTGTGGTGAGGTACACTGTTTTGAGTCCTGGGAATGGGGTTTTTATGTCAAAACAACATGCCCGTTCACTTTTCCGGGACACGTTGTCCTGATTTAAGCTTGTTAGCAATGTTAAGTTCTCAGTTATCAGCGCTCATCTCAAAGCTGTTTGTCCTAAACATTTATTTAGGCCGTCAGATGATTAAAGTGCATTTCTATATATTGAATAATATATTGAATCACAGAGATTATGTGTTGATATAGAAAAAATATAGATAAAGTATTGCTACAATAAGAATTGCTGGGAAAAATGAAAGACGATTTGGTCCTGTGATTTGATCCACATCAAGCCAATGTCAAAGAACTAGCGGTGACAAAAATAATAATAATAATAATAATAATAATAATAATAATAATAATAATAATAATAATAATAATAAAATAATAAGAATAATAATAAGTAAATAAAAAAATAAAACTATATTTGTTGCCTTTCGTCGACCACATTTGGAAAAAAATCTGCACATGAACACACCAAATGGATGACAGCAGACAGAATAAAATTAAAATGTACTTTATGATCTACGCCTGTGTGAATGGACGTAGCTTTCCATAACCGCATGCATTCTGAATTGTCATTTCACCAAGTGAAACCCGAACTAGTGCTGCACACGCACGTCATGATTTTGCCAAATCAGACTCAGACTCTTTATTATTATTATTTATTTATTTATTATTATTATTACTTTATTTCGTTTAGGAAAAGTAAAATTGCAGCAGGGTGCCGTAGCACAGGTGAAGTTCCATGTACACATAAACAAAATATTACCAAACAACATACAATATATCATTTTGTAGGTGCATCTCCCTCCCCCCAGACTTATTTAATGCCCTAATGGCCACCATTATAAAAGAGCTTCTAACTCTAATTGTCTTGCAAATAGGAATTCTAAAACGACGTCCTGATGGCAACGGCTGAAACACAGAGTACAACAGGTGATCCCGGGTGCATAGGATACCCTGAGCTCTCTATAAAACACCAGAATGGTATATTACCATTGTACCAGTTTGGTCAAAGCCGATGATCTTGCCTGCCACCTTCACCAGGCTACTCAACCTGTTCTTATTTAACACACTCAGATAACCGTACCAAGCTACAATGCAGAAAGATTAAACAGATGCAATTAATTAGTTTATAAAATAGTGTCATCATAGAGGCACAAACCTGAAATGACAGTTTTTCTCAGTCTTTGTTGGATGTTTTTATAGACAGCCTGAGTGTTAGGTGGAAATGTCAACATATTGTCAATAACGACCCCTAGATATTTATGTGTCAACACTCGCAATGTCCAAGCCTTTAAATCGGACGGGAATAATAGTTGGATAACAATCATGTAGAAGTACATTAACCTAACCGTATGCCTAAACTTAACATAAACGTAATTCTAATTGGCTAATTGGAATGTTGTTCCAGGATCAACATAGATGTTAATCCTACTTGTTGAAATCAGGTTGGTGTGCTGGGCACACTGACAAACCATAAATAAAGAAACACTTTTGCACCTTTTTTACAGTAATTCACACTTACAATTTGCTAATGCAAATGTGTCTGGTAATCAGATAATTCATATAGTTTGGAAATAATTAGGAAATGCGACAAAATGACAGCCGGATATTTTTTATGTTCCCTCTTGACTTATTTTCATAATTTCAGTTTTGTTCCTACTCTCGGATTCGTAGCTGAACCAATGACTGTAAAAAATATGGACAATGCAATGGCACTTTTTGCCATTGAACGCTTTGAAGGCAAAATATCTCATGACGGGCACAAACTGTCGCAAAAGACTGCTGAAATTGGAGCCTGCGCATGCGCAGAAGGGACTACCTGATAGAGCAAAAGACAGAGCCACGGAATCAGGCTTCTAACCAAACGCTTGTACGTCAAATTAACCACGCCCCCAAACTTGTCCGTATCTGCACTATACAAAGGCTCGCTAATATAAATATAAGCACTTACATTTAAAAACATGCAATAATATATGATTTAAAAACTGTTATGTAAGCTGTTTTTAATTATTTAATAAAAACCATATTTGTTGGACTGCAGAAATAAACTTTCATGCACCCTAGCCTGAGTTGGACTAAGAAAAAATACTTCTCTTATGACTATTTGTTATATAAAATTCTGTTTCTAGAACCTTCAAATTTTATAACAGCAAATTCAGTAGATCGACGTGGAGCTAGGCTAACATTAGTTTTGTCTTCCGTTATTATTTCAGACCCATTCAAAGAATTACTGCTAGATAGCAATCAGCTGTATTGTCCCTCTTCATGGTGAGGCGTGTATCAGCAAACTAATAATAAAACCCGATAAAGCCCCGGCCTCACCGAATACACAGTGATCTATCAGATCCTGTAGGCCAAAAAGTATAGTTTAGTGCTGAACTCATTCTATCATGATAAAATAACACAGAAATCAAATAATAACACTTCAATCTCCTCCTGAAGCTCCGACGGTCTGTTTAGAGAAACTGTCTATCACAACTGTCAATCGCGATCACGCGCCCAGCATTAAATTACCGGATTTAAAACAAACTCTTTACAAAAATGAAGATCTGCACCTATTATCAGCATGATAACCAGTGCCTTATTTTACCAAAACCATCTTTCGGGAAATTTTTTGCAAGTGTAATACATTGTTTTAGTTGGGCACGTTCATCAACACTGAAGGCTGATTTATACTTCTGGATCAAGCGCACGTGTATGCTACGGCAGAGCCTACATGTGGACGCATAGCCCTCGGCGTGGCCGTCGCTGACGTGCACCTCTCAAAAAATGTAACTTCACGTCGCAACAACACATAGTGCAAGCTCTGTGATTGGTCGGCTTGGTCGCGCTGATAAGTGTGGGCAGGACTGAGAGTCACGCAAGTCCGTTGGAGCGACTGTTTACAAGTGTCGAGTCCCGTTAATTAGCTCCAGATAAAAAGTTTGTTTTGTGTTTACCTTGTAATTAAAGTTGTTGCACGTCTGCAGATTTGAGTGAGTTTGAACCACTTGTACATTAAGGAAGCGTTAAAAAAAAAAAACCCCAGGGAAGAAACTCGACACAGGAACATAAAACACCTACTGCCAACTAGCGTTTCTGAAGTGTTATTGCAGAGCAACAGAAACAGCACGCAGAAGTATGAATGAAGGCAGCTAGCTCTCTGCAACTCTCACATGGTCGCAACTCTCACATGAAGCTAAGCAGGGCTGCGCCCGGTCAGTACCTAGATGGGAGACCACATGGGAAAGCTAGGTTGCTGCCGGAAGTGGTGTTAGTGAGGCCAGAAGGGGGCGCCCAACCTGCGGTCTGTGTGGGTCCTAATGCCCCATTATAGTGACGGGGACGCTATACTGCTCAGTGAGCGCCGTCTTTCGGATGAGACATTAAATCGAGGTCCCGACTCTCTGTGGTCCTTAAAAATCTCAGGATGTCCTTCGAAAAAGAGTAGGGGTTTAACCCCGGCATCCTGGCCAAATCTGCCCACTGGTCTCTGTCCATCATGGCCTCCTAACCATCCCCATATTCCAATTGGCTTCATCACTGTCTCCTCTCCACCAATCAGCTGGTGTGTGGTATGCGGTCTGGCGCAAAATGGCTGCCATTGGATGGTGCACACTGGTGGTGGATGAGGAGATTCCCCCATTGTGTAAAAAGCGCTTTGAGTGCCCAGAAAAGCGCTATATAAAATGTAAGGAATTATTATTATTATTATTATTATTATTATTATTATTATTATTATGTACAGCTATGCACATTGCATGCTGGGTCACGCCGATCACTTGATGCAGATGTATAAACCAGGCTGGAGGTGGGCTTTATGACATACTGCAGCCAGCCCCTAGGGGGGCGATGTAACAACCAGGACCTTCACTCAAAAGGAGGCATGAGACACACTTGAGCTGAAAGCCAATCAGATAGCTCTCTTTAACCAACGAGGGCTTTTGTTACCTTTTTTAACTTAATAAACTGGTATTTTTTGGAGCTTTGCCGCCTCTTTGATTATATTTGTCTTTAACAATGTCTAACGCCATGCTAAATCGGGCAAACTTATGTGAGACTACCAAACAAATTAGCCTGACAGAAGCTCACTGACGGCCTAACACTGTCCAACAGCCAACCATTGGATTTAGACTTCAATTTAGATTTATGACTTCGACTTGAAGACTTAATGAGCACATCCTCTAAAACAAAAACTACAAGCCGTTCGCTTCCCATTTCATCTCATCAAAAAGAGATATAAAAGTCATTAAGGTTAAAAACCAGAAAACAGTAGAGAGATCTCATCTGTCATTCTCTTTCCTCTGAGAATGTCTCTAAAAACAAAAGCAAGCCCCCCCACAGACAGTTTGGTCAGTCAGCGAAATGTTCATTAGCTTGTAACTCTCAACTCAGACACGGTTGCCTTGGATCTGATAAAACAGCCTTCTGTAGAGAATATGGGAATGTTTTATACACACTTTCTCTTTGGCTCCATCTTTGTGTCATTATTGAACCTTCCATGTGGAATTGGATAATAAAACAGCGGGCCGCTGCAGAATGAAAGGTTGAGCAATGTCTCATTTTCCTATTGCCCTACAGTGAAATTAACACCCGCCATCATTCAAATGACTTCTTGTGCTTACCTTCCAGCCAAAACTCCTCAAATTCACAATGGCCAGGACAGGCTTCCAAAGTATTCATACGCTATTTAAATTTCATTTACACAGTGACTCGTGTGATTTATATTAATTGGAAAACCAAGATGGCTGGTTAAAATGGGCATAAGCCAGCTATCGCAGATTGTAACTGCAAAGATGAAGATCTCTTTAAAAAGCTGAGGTAAGTTTTGGTCATTTCACCTGTTTAAGGTTGTACTGTCCTGTCTTGTCACAGTTGGGGAACTTCAGGTCGTAAAGATTCTCCAGAGGTCCCTTGTTGTCATGGAACGCCATTCGGGAGATGTTCTCTAACACTTTATCCAGCTCCTGTTGACACTGGCTCTGTAAATACAAAAACACACATATAAATATATGTAATGTAAGATTTATTATACTTCGTTTAATATTTGCATGCATACATTGTTTATATTGAGTCTAACTTGTTGATCAACAAGGTCTAGATGTAGACATACAACAGGGCTGCACAATATATCGTTTCAGTATCGATATCCCAATATACGCAATAGTCACATCGCAGGATATGCAATGTCGAACCAGTATTATAAATGACCAGTAGCCACATTTGAAAACACTCATGATTTGATGAGTGTGCAACTTTTAACAATAAAGTTACCAAAGCATTTTTACAATTTAAGTCAATTTTAAATATTTAGGCATAAAAGATAAGACTATAAAGTGTTTATTTACATTTGATTATGAAAATCACAATATATATTGTATAAAAATAAATTGCAATGTCAGTTTTTCCCAATATTGTCCAGCCCTAACATACAGTATATCTAAGTGCATATTTATAGCATATAGCATCTGACATGTTTGTGACATAACATCTTACACAGTGTTTTAACTTCAAGCGACACAATGTTGCAACGCTCAATAAAGTTTTTTTTTTTTTTGCATGTTAAAAGGTTTGTTTTATTTTAAAATAAGTTTGTTTTTCCATGTTAAAAGGAGTTTTTGCCGTAACCATCCACTACAGCGACATGCACAATTTCTATTTTAGAGAAGATTTCTGTTACTGCTATGTCATGGCAGAACAACAGCATAAACTACTATGACAATAATCACCTCAGGTGCTGATTATGTGCTTTATTCTCTGTTAAATATTACTACTGGTCAGAAGCAGATAGTTTACCCCAGATCTTGAGAATAAAAGGTAAACCTGTCCAACTGCCCATTAACGCAAATTTCTAATCAGTCAATAACATGGCAGCAACTCAATGCATTTAGGCATGTAGACATCGCCAAGACGATCTGCTGCAGTTCAAACCAAGCATCAGAAAGGAGAAGAAAGGGTATTTAAGTGACTTTGAATGTGGCATGGTCAGGGCCAGAGTGGGACTCCTTTTCAGCCCTGGAGTTTCAAGCCTCAGACCGGCCCACCTCAGTTCACGACTGACTATATTAAAATAAGGTAATTTCCAATTCAGTTTCTAATCACACTATCACGTCTTTTTTTGAGAAAACAGCTGCTTTAGAACTTCAAATGTTCAACAACCCAAACAGTATTATACGTCTCAACAATAAAAATGAAAATAATAACATACTCAGACGAGGATCAAACCCGGGTCGATGACGTTGTAATCTAACGTGCTAACCACTGGACCACAACGGTTGTACAGTGAAAAGTGACTTATAGCATTATTAACCTGTAGGCTGGTAATATATAAAAAGAGCAGAGCTGCGGTAAAATAATGAATAAGAAGACTGTGGTCAAGTAAATAAATCGATTAATTTAAAAAGTGTGACTGCTGAGAGCAACAGATTCTAGAGCTAGGGACACCGGCCCTCGCGGCCAAAAAAACGGACTGGCCCACCGGGAATTCTCCCGGTCCTCCCGATTAGCCAATCCGGGCCTGGGCATGGTTGTTGGTTCCAGACAGGCTGGTCTGAGTATTTTAGAATCTGCTGATCATCTGGGATTTTCACGCACAACCATCTCTAGGGTTTACAGAGAATGGTCAGACTGATTCAAGCTGATAGAAAGGCAACAGTGACTAAATAACCACTCTTTACAACCGAGATATGCAGAAGAGCATCTCTGAATGCACATGTCCAACCTTGAGGCAGATGGGGTAAAGCAAGGCAAGGCAAGGCAAGTTTATTTATATAGCACATTTCATACACAATGGCAATTCAAAGTGCTTTACATAAACAAGAATTAAAGAAACAAGTAAAATAAAAACAAATAATAAAAATGCGTAAAAACAAAACAAAACATAAAAACAGGTAAAATGTGATATAAAAGAATGAAGAAGAAGAGAAAAACATGATAGTGCAATCTGTCGGACGCAGCACAGTGCTCATTCAGTAAAGGCACAGCTAAACAGATGTGTTTTCAGTCTTGATTTGAATGTGCCAGAAAGCAGCAGAAGACAACACTGGGTGCCCCTCCTGTCAGCTTAGAGCAGGAAACTGAGGCTACAATTCACACAGGCTCACCAAAATTGGACAATAGATGATTGGAAAAATGCTCTGCTGCAACATTCGGATGGTTGCATTAGAATTTGGCATCAACAACATGAAAACATGGATCCATCCTGCCTTGTATCAACTGTTCAGGCTGCTGGTGGTGGTGTAATGGTGTGGGGGATATTTTCTTGGCACACTGTAGGCCCATTAGTACCAACTGAGCATTGTGCCAACACCACAGCTTCTTCCAGCAGGATAACGTGCCACATCATAAAGCGTCAATAATCTCAGACTGGTTTCTTGAACATGACAATGAGTTCACTGTACTTAAATGGCCTCCACAGTCACCAGATCTCAAATCAATAGAGCAACTTTGGGATGTGGTGGAATGGGAGATTCGCATCATGCATGAGCAGCCGACAAATCTGCAGCAACTGTGTGATGCTGTCCAGTCAATATGGACCAAAATCTCTGAGTAATATTTCTAGTACCTTGTTGAACCTATGCCACGAAGAATTAAGGCAGTTCTGAAGACAAAAGTGGGTCCAATCCGGTACTAGGTGTACCTAATAAAGTGGCCGGTAAGTGTATATTAATTTAATTTAAAAAATGATATATTTTAAATGATTAATATTAAAATTGTTCATGATTATTTCACTCTTTAAATATCCATCATAACAATAAGTGAAGACAGTAACAGAAGGAGTCAATGTGACCTCTAACAAAAAGTTATTTCTAATCAAAAACCTTGAAGAAACACTCACAAAAGTAAGAGTCTAACAGCAGCCCGGCGGCTTCATGAAACATTCTGGAGCTGATATTAATCTCGTACTGGAGCTAATTTGCTGGCTTGCTTCTGCCTCCCCACCTCTCTGCAAGGACAGGCATCGGCATCAAAGACCATTCCTGTCTCCCGATCCTTCTCTTTTTCCCTATATCTCTCATGATGGCTGCTCCCTGCTTGGCCCGGGATTAGAGGGCACTGGGGAAGAGGGCCTGCCAGGGATCTTATCCGTATCGTGCGGATGAAAAGTGATCCATCACAAAGCAGTGAACAGTCCCCCCGCTGTCATCGGACATGCCGTCACCCTGACATTCTCCTTGAATGTCTGCTTTTCATGGGATGTGTGATGGTTACGCTACTGATTTACAAACCCCACAGAAAAGTTGTTTATTCGGTTTGGCTTTTTATTACCCTGCTATTATCACTGGTTTGAATTTTTATTGCTTTGGCTTCTTCTTTTTATTGCATCTACCTTTTTTTAGGACTTTCCAACATCCATTCGCTTTATCAACATATCATTTAGCCGCTTTTTTCTTTTTTTTGTAGTTAGTTGCTTTCAGGTCGGCCAAACCAGACCCAGTGTGCTTCATAGGGCAGCTATTGTTGTCTGTTTGTTGATGGTCACATATATTGTCTTTTCCCCCCCAAACGATTTACTGCTCACTAGCGGCTATAGAATATGCTCATCGAAGAGGAAATTATGGGAGAACTTAGGATTGTTTTCTAGATCAATGTGTTTAAGATGTCCTTAAGACAACATGAAAAACCATTGTTTTTTTTCAGGCACTGGTCATATTCTAGCTTTAACAACTTGACGTCTTTTAGACAAGTGGAGTGATTTTGCATCAAAAGGCTTCAATTAAAATACATATATTTAAAGGGTCAAGAAATGATTGACGAGAAGAGACGAGCACAAAATCATTTTTAGCATCACTTTTAAATGCTAATGATGATGTTAAAGACAATCTAATAGCACATTTATAGAAAACAGGCAATTACAGATTAATAAACGTCGTCTACTTATAGGACCCGTTTTTTAGTCTAAAACTTATTTCACTGAAATGCAATAGTACTGAAGTGTCTATTATTGACATATTTTGCACACTGGTAATATTTTTTTTTCCTGAGACATGTTTATAAAAGTTATGTCCTAATCGAATAATCAAAGTTCAATATAAGCTCCTGACCCTGCATCTCAAATGTACGCAACAGGGAAGGAGACTGAAGGGAATAATAAAGTTTGTGTTTGGGTATTAACATTAACCCAATATTTGTTGTGTCCCTTTTTATATCAATATATATTTTTATATTTATTTGCTTTTTTTTATGGATCAATCTTTGCAATAATGTTTATTGGTTAGTTGTTGTTGCTGTTGTTTTGAGTTTTTAATGAGTTCAGAATGTATATTTTATTATTAAGTAATGCATTTTCACTTTTGGCTAATTATTGTTCACTGTCAGTTTATGCAAGGTTTTGGCTTTTGGAATTTATAAAGAAACTCAATCTATAATCTTTATAGAGTCTTTAATCTGTTTGCCAAATTAATTGTATATGTTTTAAAAACTCCAGAAGGATTTAAAGTAAGAATAACTGGTTCCTTTATTAAAGATTGCTTCATTTTTAATTTTCAAAGCTGCTCGTTGACAAAAAAAGTGCTTTTTTAAATCATCCAACTAATCTGGACAGTTATTAAGTAGACGAAATCAATCTTTACTTTTTGATTTCATTGATTGCATTTAATAAGCAATATAATCCTTGTGGGGCGGTTTGCAATGGCAATACTTCACAATTTAGAGCAAGCTAGGGCCCCAAAATTAATAACCATAGGGTACCCAAACGTACAGGGCTAGCTCGATTAGATCCTTGTGTGTATTCCAGCGTGGAGAGTGGATGTCTGTACTGGCCAGTACATTGTGCTGTTTCTGAGTGTGCTGCCTTAATTCATGAGAAAGACTTGGTTCAAATTAGCGTGCTCTATTGTGAATGAGGTGCAACTTCATTATTATGCATGATAGCTTCAAAGACTGTTTTTACCTGTTAAAGTGTTCAGTCGGCAGAGAGATGTCACATTGTGTTGCCAAAACAAGTGTAAGAACAAGAATTGCTTGGAGACATGGGTCGTCAGTCTTGTGTTTATAAATGTGCTGCAACAAAGGTTTTGTTTTCATTTCCTGCTATGAGAGCGCAGCTGGACCCACATGTGGAATACAGTATGCAACAGAAATGCGTTTGTACAGAACATTTTTAACCCGAGAGCTTTTTGCATCTGGAAATGGTGAAATACGGATTTGCCGCTCGTCTCCTTTTAAAAAAGACACGGTTTAAGTTGGTGTTGATTGTCTTGTTTCTACAGATTTGGTAAGTGATTGATCAGTTGTTGTTTTTTTTTTTTTTGTTTATTCAAATGGTAAAGTTAGTTTGTATCGTCAGCAGTACTCTTTCAGTGTTTAAAAACACCTTAGTCTAAATGATTTAGTTACTAAGTTTACAGTACGTTGATATCATTACAATATTATAGACTGAAAGATCTGATGTGAATGCTGCTCTCAGAGTGTAAACATGTAAACACTTTAATCAAACTACAGGGTGGGCCATTTATATGGATACCTTAAAGCACAGGTGTCAAACTCAGTTCCAAAAGGACCGCAGCTCTGCACAGTTTAGTTCCAACCCTAAATAAACACACCTGATCAAACTAATTGAGTCCTTCAGGCTTGTTTTAAACCTACAGGTAGGTGTGTTGGAGCAGGGTTGGAAATAAACTGTGCAGGGCTTCGGCCCTCCAGGTATTGAGTTTGACACCCGTGCCTTAAAGCCTGGTTTATACTTCTGTGTTAAGTGACCGGCGTAACCAACTGCGCATGCAACGTGCGTAGCTGTGCATTTATACTTCTGCGCGCTGTCTCTGTTGGTCTGCATTAACACTTCCAAAACACTAGTTGGCAGTGAGGTGTTAATGTGTCTCTGTGTCGAGTTTCTTCTCAGCTGTTTTGTGGTTTCTGAACGCTTCCGGGATGTACAAGTGGCTCAAACTCGCGCATTTTGAGGCAGGAACCGGCGGACGTGCAACAACTTTAACTATGAGGTAAACACAAAACAAAACTTTCCATCATGACCTCCTTCACGGGACTCTAAACTTGTAAACAATCGCTCCATTGGGCTCCCGACGCTCAGGTGGCTCTCAGTGCCGCTCAGACTCGTCAGTGCTACCAAGCCGACCAATCACAGAGCTTGTGCTACGCGTCGTTGCGACGTGTAGTTACATTTTTTGCGAGGTGCGCGTCAGCGACGCCGATGGCCACGGTGCAGGGCTATGAGTCAGCGCCATAACATACGCGTGCGCTTGACACAGAAGTATAAATCAGCCTTAAAGAGCCACAAAATCCCCCTGTTTCAGCAGGGTGTTTTCACACCTCTAGTTTGGAAAAAGTCAGGAAAGTGGGCATGCCCAGCTCTGTTTAGGGTTGAGTGTCGAAGGAGGGAAAGTGCAAAAAAAAATGTGCATAAAAATAGAAGTTACGATTTGAGCACACGCTGATTTTCACAGAGGCAAAACAAACACAAAGATGCCGGGCAGAAAGACAGTGACTGTGTTTACATGGATTTCAGTAATCAAATTATTTGACGAATTATTAAATGGTGGACTTTAACTGCAGTTTGGCTCTTTCATTTAGTAATTTCATTCATGCCCCTCGTGACAAAAGAGATATTTGATTCGAGGAATTGCTGTAAGCGTGTATTTTTAATGCAATGTTTGATACCGCACGACGAATGAGAGAAAAAAAAAACTAATTTCTCAGAAACTTAGATGCAATCGGCAGGTAGCGTCAGAAAGCTGTGTGTTATTCCTGTCACAAAATGGGATGAGGGTAATAATTTGTTTTGTTTACACTCGGAGAGCAGCATTTACAGCGGATCTATTAGTCTGTAATATTGTAGTGATATTAACGTACTGTAAACTTTAGTAACTTAGAAATCATTTGACTAAGGTGTGTCTTTAAACAGTGAAAGAGCACTGCTGACCATACCAACTAACTTTGCCATCTGTATAAACAAACAAAGACCACTGATCGCTTACTTACCAAATCTTTAGAGACAGGACAACTAACACCAACTAGAGATGCGTCTTTTTTAAAAGGAGACGAGTGGCAAATCCGGATTTCACCATTTCCAGATGAGAAAAGCTCTCGGGTAAACAATGTTCCATAGGCACGTATTTCTGTGCACTGTAATCCACACACGAGTCCAGCTGCGCTCTCATAGTGGGAAAATGAAAACAAAACCTTCGATGCAGCAAATAATAAAGGCAACACTGACGACTCGTTTCTCCAAACAATTTTTCTTCTTCCACTTGTTTTGGCAACACAATGTGGTGTCTCTCTCTGCCGTCTGAACACTGTATCAGGTACAAACAGTCTTCGAAGCTATCATGCATATTAATGAAGTTGCACCGCATTCACAATAGAGCGCACTGCTTGGTTTGAGCCAAGTCTTTCTCATTAACGAATGCAGCACACTCCCAGGTACAGACAGCCAGTCCACACGCTGGTATACATGCTAAGATCTCATGGCCGTGACACAGCTTTAAAAATTCATTTCAGACCAGAAGAACGAATTTGCTCGAAATAACGCAAAAACAACAAATTTTCACTTTTTAGTGAAATAAACGTGTCCTAATGGTCTTTTTAACAGTGTGGGACACATATATGACTGTCAACAGCTCAAAACATGTGTTTTGGTGTTTCGTGACCCTTTAAAACCTTTAATGTGACAACAAGATGTAAGAATTATTTAGAATCTGACTTTCTGTCAAGTACAGACTTCTGCCTAGAAATGTATGCAAATCTGTCAATACTTAGGTAATTAGGTAATGCCCTGTCGACTAAATCAGGGGTTTCCAAACTTTTCAGCCATCGACCCCCAAAATAATAATGTCAGTAACTTGCGACCCCCCCATTTTTCAAGGTGGTTATACAGTAAATATACAAACGTTGCACACATAACTATAGGCATACAGTATATAAACATGAGCATATTAAAAACAAAACTGGAACAGACTAAAAACCGTATGTTTTTTTTTTTTTTAATAGTCAATTACTAGTTTAATTTAATTTTAATATAAAAAACTAAAGGTTTGTATGTTGTTGCTTCTTTTTTAACGTAACAATATCTACAGTGGGTTATGAATAAAATATGGTAATTCTAATAGTTTAATAAAATTTATTTGAGTTTTGAAAATCACTAAGCGACCCCTTGTCATTGTCTAACAACCCCTACATTGAGAACCACTGGACTAAATGACTAAAGGCTAAACAAGTTCTATATCTCAGAAAAAAAAAACAGATCCTCCTTTTACTTCAAGTTCAACTTTAAAAAAATAAAAGAAAGAAAAATGATTTGCCAACTAAAGTAAATTAGCAGCACAATTTGTCTATTGGCTCAGAATAGTAGATGATGTCTGATAAAGATGCTGATTGGGGTGAGGTCCTGTTGCAGTGGTCACTTGGCTAAGGACTGAAGAGTCCAGGTAAAGCATGGTACAAGTCCAAGAAAAGTTAATTAACTCTATGTGGATTTGTGCGATGGCCAAATCCGACAAGCACCATCTCATTCCTCATTTCAGCATAGACGGCAGCTGTTTGTTCTGCCTTGGCAATTGAATCAAGTCTGCGTGCTATCACTGGGCGGTGTTTCGGACATCAGAAATTGCTGGTTAATTAGGTAACTAAGGAAATTATCATGTGTTTTCAACTGAAAACACAGCGAAAATGGCACAAGCAAGAGTCGAAATACAAAAAAAAAACACAGCTTACAGCAGTCCAATCAAGAAAATAACATACTGAAGCAATAAATTATACACTGACAAACAACCTCAGACCACAGAATTATAGCGACAGCAAATATAGAGGGTTGTACAAAGGACATACCGTAAATCTGAACCCCAGAAAACCGTGTTAGGAAAATTAATGTTTAGATGATTGAGAAAAGAGGGAATCTGTGTGAATATGTGTGTGTTGTGCGAGACTGTTCTGTTGTGTGTGTGGTGTGTTAGTCTGATAACCAGAAGAGGGCACTGCCGTACTGAACACAATGAAACTCAAGGTGAATATGAGGCCTTATTTCTGTAGGCTTTTCATCTGCAGGGCCTTTTTATTAATGACGAAGAGTAAAGACAACAATTTTTTTTATGTTGCTTTAACTTGAATAGGTTAATCATGTTTCAACTAAATTTATTAAGTTATACAAAGTTCATATATTTTTAGTCAGTTTGATTGATCTAAGTTTAGATGACTCAACTTAAAATTTCAAGGCAGCAATTTTTTTTTTTTTTTTTTTTTTACAGTGTGGTTTTCTTCAGCGTGCTCAAGATTGCTGTTGGGTTTTTGTTATAGATGCACACTCACCTGTTTGGGATGAGGTGTTTTGGGATCATCCTGAGTGTTGTACATCCTGGTCCTCTTGTTGTTGTGATGCTTGTTTACGGCTATTTCCTTGATGTACTGGTAGTCTTTGCCGGGCTTCTTCATAGGAGGAGACCGCGTGCCATTTACTTCTCCTGATGGAGGGAAGAGCAGGTTTCAGGATTTCTTTCTAATTCAAAATGTAATCACTGATTTGTTTTTGAAATTATAAAAAAAAAATCTTTAATAACCTAATTTATTAACTTAAAACTGAACGATGTAAAACAAATCTTTGTATTGCCTTTTAATCCCACCATATGCTCTCCATCTCCATCCCAAAAAATAAAGAAATAGAATATTGAAGTCAGTGATTATAAAATATTTATTCATAGGTATGTAATTGGTGGGGCTGTACAATATATGGTTTCAGCTTCGTTCATGCAATGTGCGAAAATGCAAGAGTCACATTGCAAGATGTCAAGCGATTTCAAGTGAACTTGAATCATTTGGACCCAAGAAATTATAAAGTTTTCCACTTTAACAAAAATTGTGTTGAATTATTTATGCAATGAAGACTAGTGTGGTATTTTACATAATAACTAATTTGAATTTCTGTACCTCAATGCTGTTAGACTCCACAATAAAACATCAAAATGTTCTATTTTAATCTGTGCTTCATATTATTTTGCATATATATCTATATATACACTCACAGGCCACTTTATTGGGCACAACTGTCCAACTGCTCATTAATGCAAATATATAATTAGCCAATCACATGGCAGCAACTCAAGACTGGGGCTGTTTCTCAAAATGCGTTATTCAGTGGTCTTGCATCCTTGTGTTCTCACATCATCAGCTGCCAAAGTTCAGTTCCAATACTCAAGACCACAAGTACGTAGGATGCATGAAACTTCACGGATTTGTTCTTGATATAAAGAGGATGCATCCATGCAGACATGTGCACCGATCTCGCTCTAGATGTCCCAGAAGTCATTGCGACTGGAGGTGGGAAGAACAGCATTTTATTTAGATTTAATTATTAAGGATCAGAGATAGGACTTATTTATCTTAGGAGTTTCCCTAAATGAGATGGCGAATATAAACATTACCATGGACATCTTAATAAAGCAATAAACACGTTAAGGGTGTTTGTTTGCTGAAATTCGTATTAAAATCTGTTTCATTTATATTGTGCAACGTGTATTTGTGAAGTATTTATGCGTAGTATATATATTTAAAAGGGCAAAAACAATAAATCATTGTATGAATGCTGTAACGTTTAAAATATTTACCATTAAAAATACGTGAAGGTCACGTGACCATCAAGAAGAACGCAGCCTCTCATTACTCACAGGACGCGTACTTTGTTTCTGTGATCTCCCGAGTTCGTTCTTACGAGAACACCTGGCAAGACCGGTCTCCACAAGAACACAAGACTGTTCTCTGCGTTCTTGGAATTGAGAAACAGCCATGGTCAAGATGATCTGCTGCAGTTCAAACTGAGCATCAGAATGGGGAAGAAAGGTGATTTAAGTGACTTTGAACATGGCATGGTTGTTGGTACCAGACAGGCTGGTCTGAGTATTTCAGAAACTGCTGATCTACTAGGATTTTCATGCACAACCATCTCTCGGGTTTAGACAGAATGGTCTGAAAAAGAGAAAATATCCAGTGAGTGGCAGTTCTGTGGGCGCAAATGCCTTTTTGATGCCAGATGTCAGAGGAGAATGGCCAGACTGGTTCAAGCTGACAGAAAGGCAACAGTAACTCAAATAACCACTCGTTACAACTGAGGTATACAGAAGAGCATCTCTGAACAGTAAAAATAGGAAACTGAGGCAAAAACAAAATTGTTTGGTTGGACTTTAGTTGAGTTTTTATTGTTTGAATGGCCACTGGGCTACTTTTATAGTGAAAACCTGGCAGCCCTGGCAAGAACCCACATCTTAATTAATCATCTGAAGGTTTCCATATTGCAAGCCAGCTTCATATCACTTGGCTCTCTTTAAAACATTCTTGGAAAATTCTGTATTATTTGGCAATCACCCATTAAAAACTAAATAAATAAATAAATAACCATTCATTCATTCATCATGGGTCGCTAAAGCAGATTAAACCACCAACTATACCAACATATTTTTCCACAGCAGATGCCCTTCCAGCCACAACCCAGTACTGGAAAACACCCACACATACTCATACACTGCAGATAATTTAGTTTATTCAACTGTACCGCATTTCTTTGGACTGTGGGGGAAATCGTAGCACCCAGAAACCCACTCAAACATGGAAAGAAAATGCCAACTGGCCCAGCCTGGACTCAAACCAGTGACCTTCTTACTGTGTAGTGACGGTACTAACCACTGAGCCATCGTCCCGCCCAATAACTATTCATATAAAAATAAATTATGTACTACTCATATATTTACATCCACTGTATCACTTAAAGTGGTCAGACATTGACAAGTACATTTTCACATGATATTTTGGCATTTAAGAGGTCACTGTACTATAAAATCAGGACTTAAAACTTCATTATTATTACAAAAACTGCTTTTATTGTGGAAAAAATGTGTGTGTTGCATGACTGGATATTGTAGTCCATAAATGGCGGGTTTGTAGTCCTTAAGCGATCCGCAGCTACTAGATTGCTGGTGATCATGACAATGGATGATTATTTTAAGTCCTAAATGTGCCACTTCTATCTAGCACAATGGCATTTCGGTACGTAATAACAATACATTGTAAGAGTCATAATTCGTTTTAATATAATTTATTAAGAGTGATCAAATTCATGTACAGTTTGCACGTTTAGATGTGCTTATTTGTTGATTTCAACCTTACTCTTTTGATTGTAATGGCTTTCTAGGCCTGTATTGGAATGTTTTAAGTAATATTATTAAATAAGAAAAAAAAGAAAGAAAGAAAGAAAGAAAGAAAGAAAGAAAGAAAGAAATAGTTTTTTGACCGGAGTTATTGTAGTGATGCTTTAAAATATAGTAGACATTTTTATTTGGAAAGAGTCAATTTATTGCCTTAAAAAGATTTTTTGAAATTCTGATATGCATACACAAATTTCTACTTAGAATTTTCATACCTGCATGCAAGTTTAATTTTGATCCAAAATGTAATTGCTTTTTAAAAGCCATTGTTAATTAATGAATGCTGCACAGTCCTGTTAGGATAGTCGTTTCGTAACAAATTGACATATTATTTATAGAAATGTGGATTATGGCTCTCAGGTCAAAGACCGCAAAGGATCTTATTTTGTCAATGAAAACAAAGTCAGGATCAGTGTTCTGGCAGCGCATCAAAGCACAGCGGAGAGAGAAAGTTAAAGGCTTGGAATAATGACAGCTCTTGATTCAGATAGCTGCAGAGGCCTGTGAAGAGATATGCGCCCTTTTAAGTCAAAACGTGCCTGGCAACTCACAAGTGAACGACTAATGAAAAAAGACACTTTTATTTGATAGTTCAGGCAAAAGTAACTTTCAGCGTATGTGGGTCATTTCTAAAAACTTTTTAGCCCCAAGCAATTTAGTTTGAGTTGATATACAGGGTGGGCCATTCATATGGATACACCTTAATAAAATGGGAATTGGTGTAGATTTTAACGTTCTGTTTGTAGCACATTAGTATATGTGAGGGGGCTAGTATATAACTCATGAAAGAATAAACTTGCGATTAAAACCAAGCACAACATTGTTTTTCTTGTGAAATTTCCAATAAGTTTATTAAGGCGTCTCCATTTAAATGTATATATACACAGAGTACTGGGAACCACCCATACACACTCATTCACACACACATTCATACACTACAGCCAATTTAGTATCTCCAATTCCCCTATAGCACGTCTTTCAAATGTGGGGGAAACCAGAGCCCCGAGAGGAAACCCACGCTAACACGGGGAGAACATGCAAATTCCTTACAGAAGTGCTAACCAGCCCAGCCGAGACTTAAACCTGCAACCTTCTTGCTGTGAGGCGATAGTGCTAATGACTAGCCAGCATGCTGCCCCATTTACTGTTTGTTGAGGTTTATTTTATTGTACAGAACGTTAATAAATATCCACCAACCTAAGCTACCTACACTTACTTAAAGGTGCAGTTGTAAGTGATGAGCCAAAATGCTAATTGGTTAGCATATTAGTTTAGGACGGCAGGGGAGGGACTGTGTTTCAAAGTCACGCCTCGTGAAATCACGAACGCAACCCACTAGTTCAAATCATTCGCCAGTTAGAAGTGTATGTAGTTGTTGGTCAGCAGCGTGCAGCTACACTTACATGCTATTTCACAGCGAATATTCAGAGTAGCAAGGTTAACAATATAGGGAACGCGTCACATGCTGTCATTGTTCAGAAATGACCCGATGTGAACATAAAAGCAATTTCAGCTCAGTACAGCAGGCTAGGCAGAATAACTGATGTTTTGTTGTTAAACTAAATATAAATCTACATCATCGATGCTGTAAAAAAGGCCTTTATAAAACTGAAAATTGTCACATCAATCTTTCCCCATGAGATTTCAGTGGCTGAACAACACTTTCGTGCATATAACCCATTTGTAACAACAACATCTGCATCAGCTCTGCGTGAAGCTAAAATAGTTTTAAAACACCATGGTTATAGGTAACGAACGTTTTAATGGTACTGGATTGTACGAATGTCCATGTAAAATTATTTTACGATCAGTGGGTTTTTGGTATAGTGTTGTTTGTATACCAGATGCAGTCAAACTTACAAGTACATCTAAAAAAAATTCATTTTGTGTTTGTGGAATTCCATGGTGAACTTTAAAGCACTAGAACTATTATTGACATAAGAATAGAATTCTAATAGCTCCGATTCAGTACCACTCCATATTAAAAACACATTATCAATGTATCGTTTACATAGAACAATAAGTTTGAAATACAAATTCAAAGCAGAATTTAGAATAAACTGTTTTTCAAACATACCACAAAATAGAGATGCAAAACTCTAGGCCATCTTAGAACACATACTCACACCTGATATCTGGAGATGGTAATCAGA
This sequence comes from Danio rerio, assembly GCF_052040795.2. Taxonomy (NCBI): domain Eukaryota; kingdom Metazoa; phylum Chordata; class Actinopteri; order Cypriniformes; family Danionidae; genus Danio; species Danio rerio. Next base: position 48,719,949 of record NC_141029.1, on the reverse strand, counting down.
TCCGAACAAAACGTAATTGTAATGGAGTACTAATTTGGTTAAATCACTCAGACAGGTAGTACTTGGAACTAAACTGTCTCTCTGATTAAGAAAGAATTCCATGGCCTCTAAACCATTCTAAAATGGAACATTGTTACAAAGGGATTCTACATCCATAGTGGCTAGAAGAACAGGAACCCCAGGTAGTTTGACATTTTTGACACATTCAATAAAATCTATAGTGTCTCTCACAAAAAAAGGTAAAGATCTAACTAAAGGTTTTAAATGAAAGTCTACAGAAGCCGATAAATAATGTATAAAAAATAAACAAATTGCAAGCAGAATAATTGCAATAGAGCAATGAAAAAAGTTAAATAAACTTTTCAGAAGACTCAAACAGTATTTGGGTACATTACTGTATAGTTTACATTGTATTGTACAAATGTACTTTTTTGTTCTCAAATGCTTTAAAAAGGCACATATTTTACCCCTTTTTTCAAGTTTTTAGACAAGCTTTTTGTGTCTCCAGAATGTGCCTGTAAAGCTTCAGCTCAAATTACTCATCAGGTTACTTATACCTTTCAGAATATTGGGATTTTCTGCTCTTAACAAAAGGTTGTTGTTTTTGTTGCCTGTGCTTTTGATGTTGGTTCTCCCCGACCACAGTTCCCAAGTGTCAGAGTGTGCCTTAATCTCCGGCTGAGTGCGTCAGATAAACAGCACAGTGACAGACATGAAGGAAGCAGATCTCATGTAACGTTTGTGAGAAATTCTACAGTAAGAACTTTCCCAATGATTATTTGATGTATTTGTTGTGGAGTTAATTCAAGCCTTTCTGCATCAATGAGTCATACACAATGTCGTTACAAAGTTCACACAGTTACACACATACAACGCACGTGTTTAACTTTGTACTGTTATTGCACGGCAAATGTGACAGGATACAGGTTAATATACACTGCTGTGTAGATATCCGTTATGTAAATGTACAACATAAACCTGATTTAGCATCTACAAAATGGGATTGAAGCGTCTTCTTTTATAATTGTACTGACATGCGGCTGTCGTGATAAAGCAAGGATGGTAAAATCGCTGTAATTCATTACAAACATCACAGTTTTAAATACGTTTTAGTCTTGTAAAACTCATTCTTGTTCACATTTGATGATGACTGATGATCACAGAGAGCTGAACAGATCTTTTAATCCCAGTTGGTTTGTGCATGTCCTGTCTTGTGGATATGTTTATGTGTTACTATAAAGACATGTTAAAGGGGTGGTCCACTACGATATTATATTTTAAACTTCAGTTGATGTGTAATGTAGCTGTGTGAACATAAACAGCATCTCTGAATGTAAAATATTCAAAGTTTAATGCAAAGGGAGACCTTGATTTGTACAGAGTTAGCTTAGCAACGCCTACAATTAACGAATTTTGGGGACTACAAAAAATACTTCCGCCCCCTGTGAGATCACAAAAGTTCGTTATTGCGCATCCCACACTGCGCAGGTAAAGGCCGTGGCCAGAGGCGCTGTAACGTTACTGCAGAGAGAGAAATGCCATCCTGCTGTTTCCACAGAGCTGTTCTGTTTCTGTTGTTGGGCTTCCAAATGACACGACCCAAACACAGAAGTGCTTACAGTTCAATATTAATTATGTTCCAGAGAACTATAAAATACATAGCAAGCATGATTTGACAAAACACAGCTTCCAGAATCTCTCCCAGTTCAGTGCTGGATTCAGTTAAAATCTCCTCAAAGATGGAGCAAGGAGACGCTGTGAACTCTGAGTCATGACCTGTAAGTGTTTTTATTTGTTAAAATTGATCATGACATGTACAGTGTCTAACTTTAACGGTGTGTTGTAGCAAAGATGTAAACAACGGGAAATTATGGTAACCGCTAACGACTTAGCTAACGTTACAAATCTATATTTATCAAACGGCTGTAAACGCACACACACACATACACATACACGCACTCTTGGCCAGCACCTGCGTCTCTCTGTGTGAGACGGCAGAATTTCTCTCTATAGGCAGCTATGCTATGCGTTTTACAACTCGGACAATAAAGTCGCAAAAGATATGTGAACGATTCATGTTACTTACACAGGCATATTCCGCATATGCATGAAAGACGTCCTGTAACGCGTTGATTTAAAAAAAATACAGCAATGATTTCCCAACTGGAGTGTAACATCAAAAACAAATCAATCCAGGCTCACAAAGGTCTCATCTCACATCTTGTGCTTTATTCTGTCACCACAGAAAATAACTTAATCCGAGCATGAGAGAAAAAGAACAATAAAAATCTCTCCCGCGCACATGCGCTTCTCGTGTTACAAATACTTCATCGTATACACGCATAAACACACTAAAAGGCACAGAAACAGTTAAAGGAGCCGCATCCCATTTTCACTCGTTACAGACACGTGTTGACTGACTGACTGACTGTTTACACAAAACGCGCGTGCTTGTCAGGGCGTGACGTGAAGCCGATCGGCGTATCACAGCATATTATGATGATGACCAATCAGAGTCACTTGAGGGTGGGCCTTTTAGAGGAACTAGGAAATATGACAGTCGTTTTCATGTTAGCTGAGTAGCTGTGTATAATCAAAGTGAGATTTATGAAAAAATAACACGATTTCCTTCAAGTTAAACATGAGCACACATTGCTTTGCATCTTATTAACACAACCAAGCCTTAAAAATAACATTCTGGACCACCCCTTTAATGAGCAGCTGTCAATCAATTCGGTGGGCGGGGAAACCACACTGCTACGTCACGTTGCACATGGGGTTTAAGATAGGAGGAATTTGGATCCTATTTTAACATCAGGAAATTAAGAAAAGAGTCTTTATATAACCCCAATATGACAGTGGACACACTATACCTACACACAGTTCTGTCCAAACAGCTTACAAAAGATTATTTTTATTATAGGTTCCCTTTAAACTCACAAAAACCTTTAAAACACATACAAGTAACAAAGTTTCACTCTGTTATGGTTATACTTTGCAATGACTCCACAAATCTTATATATTCCCAACCATTGTGCTGATCAACTATAACTCTCTCTCTCTCACACACACACACACACACACACACACACACACACACACACACACACACACACACACACGCATGCATATATTTCAAGCATTTTATCCAAAATCAAACCACTTTTTTTTTTTTTTTTTTAAATCCAAGGAATTTCCAGGACTTCCAGCACCCATAGGCACCCTGCATATGAGTTTAAGCCCATTTTGACTATGGGAGACGTGCAAAGCACACAAGACTGCAAAGCAAACCATTATTTATTTGTATTGGAAAGTACTGTACCAGCAGATATGTACTTCTGGACTTTGCGAGGGTTACATGTCCCCCTCGATAACGTCACTTGGACTCTAGCTGGACTATTGAAACTCTCAACTGCACTCGGATCTGCTCTACGTCTGGCCCATTGACATTACAAAGCAGAACCCTCAGGCCTCAAGCCCAGAGCTGTTCGAATGATGTCAGCATTGGGTGAATACGAGCGCCTGGAGATCTAAAGCATGGTGATCAATCTGAGCATTGTCCAGCACCAGATACTGCGGTCTAAGGTTTCAAGCCCAATTGTGAGGAACAGGCCTAAAAATAGTGTCTGAAACGGACTTTGCCAGAGTTTGCCTCATTGAAGACATTATTGGCGGGCGTGCTTCAGCAGACACCTGCCATTACGTATCCTTCGAAGCATCCCTGTTCCACACTCTCATCCCTGGGCCGACACCAGCAACACTTCCCACTCATGGTTCCTCTCGCTTTCCAAGGGCTTAGTGTGTGGGCTGTGCGGTTGGGGAGTGGACAGGAACTCTTTTCAGGGCCTGGGACGCTTTCTCTCTCAAGGAAGCATGACTTGCTGTTGAAAAGTCAAGTGCCACTTGTGAAGTTACATACTGATTATGTTCCAAAACCTATTGAGTCGTCTTATGCAGGATACTTTTTGTAGGCAACATATAGACATACATCTGAAGAACGGCTGCACAATATTAGAAAAAGTTGCGATGTTCTGCTTTTCAGCAATACATTGTGTGTTATGAATACAGTTAGACTCCCCAGAAAACCATAAAGCACAATTTATTTCAATCTTATCTTGGCTCTTTTGTGTTTATCTATGCTTGTACAGTAATGAGCAAAAGTCTTAGTCCCCCAGTTACATTTGTTGTTTTAGTGAGGGTATAATGACATTATATATCATATTCTCTTTATTAAAATACAACAAGAAAATACAGATTCTTTGTGTCAAATTGTTTAAAGAGCATGCGAGGCAGTGTCGTAGTAGGTAGTGCTATCGCCTCACAGCAAGAAGGTCGCTGGTTCGAACCTCGGCTCGGTTGGTGTTTCTGTGTGGAGTTTGCATGTTCTCCCTGTGTTCGCGTGGGTTTCCTCCGGGTGCTCTGGTTTCCCCCACAGTCCAAAGACATGCGGTACAGCTGAATTGGGAAGGCTAAATTGACCGTAGTGTATGAGTGTGTGTGTGTCTGTTTCCCAGAAGTGGGTTGCGGCTGGAATGGCATCTGCTGCATAAAAACGTGCTGGATAAGTTGGCGGTTCATTCCACTGTGGCGACCCCGGATTAATAAAGGGACTAAGCCGACAAGAAAATGAATGAATGAATGTTTAAAGAGCCCCTATTATGGGTTTTTGGAAATGACCCCATGCAGTGTGTAACACAGCTTTAGGTAAATGAAAACATACAGTTGAGGTTTAAATCTGAAAGTGCACCTCAAAATCTGAAAGTTCTCATTTTTTATAAAAGATTCGGCTTTTCTTACTTTATAAAATCTTTTCTTACTTAGTAATTTTGTCTCATTTCCAGTCCAAATATCTAAAAAAAAAAAACTTAAATTAAGACTAGACAAGAAAAATGGCATAAGAAAATTGTGATGGTTAAAACTTCAGTTTAAGATTATAACTCATTAAGATTATTTTTCTTACCTCATTGGCAAATTATTCAGCATATTTTAAGCAAATAATCTTTTTTTTTTTTCAGAAAACAAGACATAATTTCTTACGCTATTTCATGTGTCTAATATGTATCTTGATTTACGATTTTTTTAGATATTTGGATTGAAAACGTGTGGAGTTTGCATGTTCTCCCTGCGTTCGCGTGGTTTCCCCCACAGTTTAAAGACATGCGGTACAGGTGAATTTGGTGGGCTAAACTGTCTGTAGTGAATGAGTGAGAATGAGTGTGTGTGGATGTTTCCCAGAGATGGGTTGCGGCTGAAAGGGCATCCACTGCGTAAAAAATGTGCTGGATAAATTGGTGGTTCATTCCGCTGTGCCAACACCAGATTAATGAATGAATTGAAAACACAACAAAACTACTTTGTTTATTTTTTTTATTATTATTATATTATGATTATAACAGCCTAGGGATGAGATTTTTTTGAATAAAGGGTTGGAAATGAATGCTTTTCTTGTTTGTTTGTTTTTTTTCAATTAATCAAAGAAAAAAAAAATCGACAGATTAATGATCAATTGTTAAAATAATCGTTAGTTGCAGCCCTACACCCATTAACTCTCACATTTACACACTCAAATACTACGGCCAATTTAGTTTATTCAATTCACCTATAGCGCATGTCTTTGGACTATGGGGGAAACCGGAGCACCCAGAGGAAACCAACACCAACACGGGGAAAACATGCAAACTCCACACACACAAAAATGCAAACGGACTCAGCCGGGACTCGAACCACCAACCTTCTTGCTGTGAGGCGACAGTGCTAACCACCATGCCACCCTAGTTATATTCAATAATTAGCTTCAAATTATAGCTTTTTCAAAAAATATTAAAGGAAAACAGAAAGAAACAAAGAAAGCATTCAATGCTCCGCTTGCATGGAACCACCCATAATCAAGCACTTTAAATCTTCTCCATCAGCCCTGATTAGGTTGAATCAATGCTTACTTCAGTAATGAGCTGAAACGGCATACGCTCTCTCTAGGATTTATCAAAACGCGGAGGTCTGACGGCAGGATTATAACTGCTCGTATTGGTTTACACTACACAATCTACTGATATATACAAACACGCACACTTGTATCTTGTAACCAGTAGGCTCTGGTCAATTTGCGGACAAACTGAGGCCCACTTTATGCTGGGAAGACACTGACATCGACTGAATCCTGTCCACAGTTTACCCATCTGGTTAAACATTTACAGAAACTTCAATTCTTTGAACACACACGGCTATGAAGAGGGAGTCGGGCAGCCATGTCATTGTTTTTTTGTCCAAACAGGCAACAAATGAGCATGCTGGCTCTGTGTAAAAATGTAATGCAAGAAAAACATAAGCAGCTGTGATGCCCATGAAGCCGGCTCGTATCTGGCGCTCTTTCTTGCTTTCTTACATAAGCATGTGGCCTTTTGTGGAGGTAGTAACTTCAAGGACCCGCTGCACCACAGCGGCACGAAAAAACAGTGTAGAATGTAATTTAATTTCCTTTCTTTTGTGGAACGACACGACTCAGAGGAAAACTATGCCAATGTCCGGCAAAACAGGACCAGGTGTGCAAGGGTTTTGCAAGAGCTTATTGTTGGTTTTGGTGAGTGTAGAATGGCTTCCCTTTGGGCATGTCGAAGACGTTTTTGGTACTCAAATTTAATATGGCTCAATTTGGCCGGGCCCATCCCTACAACTCCATGCAGAGGAGTTTCGAAACCAGTTGGAAGTAAAGATATGCAAAAGTTGGCCCTTAAAATGAACACTGGCTGCAAAAGGGATTACTTTTACATCATTCATTAATTTTCCTTCGGCTCAGTCCCTTTATTCATCAGGGGTCACCACAGAGGAATGTACCGCCAACTATTGTGGCATTTGTTTTGCTTAGCAGATGCACTGCTACAGTAATTTACACATACACACATACACACACACACACTCATACCGCATGTCTTTGGACAGTGGGGGAAACCAACGCAAACACAGGGAGTACATGCAAACTCCACATAGAAATGCCAACTCGAACCAGCGACCTTCTTGCTGTGAGACGACAGTTTTGAATAGAAGTGCGAATAACTCTTTGTTAAAACTCTACCACTATAATTTCTAAAATGTACACTGTTAACAACTTGATCATTTACACAGTTTTTAACTGTAATATAAACTGTATTTTACAGTAGGACAGTTATGCTGTATGTTACTGTATTGTGAAAATGACTGTATAGAGTAAAGATATACTTACAATTCTGTAAATACATATACAGAGAGATAAATGGTGCTGGAAACATGAATACAGTATGTTTGCTGTAATTGATTTACAGTAAGTTACTGACAAACAGTGGTAAATAAATAAATAGCAAAGATTAAACATTAGAGCGAAACATTTTAATTAGCTTTTGAGTGTGATGAATGATAAATTATTATTATTATATTATTATTATTATTATTATTATTGTTATTATCAGTATTATTATTATTATCATTAGTAGTAGTAGTAGTAGTAGTAGTGGTGGTAGTACTTATAGTAGTAAACAAAATAATTGAAATAATAATAAATAATAATAGCAATATTCATAATAATAATAATAATAATAAAAAATTAATACTCGATTATTATTATCATTATTTAAATAATCTTATTTTACAATATTTCATTATTTTATTACAACTACTACCACTACTGCTACTACTACTACTACTAATAATAATAATAATAATAATAATAATAATAATAATTATTATTATTATTATTATTATTATTATTATTATCAATTAATAATAATAATAATAATAATAATAATAATAATAATAATAATATTGTTATTATTTATTTTTCTACTACTATTTCTACTGCTACTACTACTACTACTACTAATAATAATAATAATAATAATAATAATAATAATAATAATAATAATAACAACAACAACAACAACAACAATAATTTTTGCAAAAAATAATTATTATTATTGTTATTATTTATTTTTCTACTTTTACTACTACTTCTACAATTAGTACTTCTACTTCTACTACTACTACTAATAATAATAATAATAATAATAGCTAAATTATTCTACAGACCAAATACCACAAACCACACACAATAATCTGGCAGTGGGATAAGCAAAACAAACTTGAAATTCGCTTTACTATTACTTGATTTAAGACATTTTTAGATATTTGGACTAGACATAAGATAAAACCTATTTAAGTCAAATAAAACCTAAAACAAGCAACATATTTTCTTCTCTAAGAAAGAACATCTTTATTTTTATCATTGTTATTATTTCTTTAGCAGTGTATATCATTAAAACATCTGTTCAGTGTCTTAATATTTCAAACTCTCTCTCTTAAATTCCACTTCAAATAATAATAATTCAGAGAAGCAGTTTGTCCTCATCTTTTGGGAGCACTTCCGTTTTTTTCCCCCCATTTAATGAAAAAGCGTTTAAGATTACATACAACCTAAATAACCCACCATGAGTCTCTTCTCAATATACAGTGGGCCGTGCCAGTACTTTCCTCTTTCTCTTTTGCTCTCCCTCTCCATCTTTTATCTTTTCTGTAATTGCATATGCAAAGACTAAACAGCAATGTTGTACGCTCATAAATCAGAGGCCTACTGAGGGAGCCTGGATGATTCAGCAGCCACTGTGTACAAAAGCAAATGTTCTCTGCAGATAAAATGAGATTCAATCCTCGAGACGTGTGAGCGTTTCTATGTACTAAACACAGAACTTCAATAAAAAATGCAGTATGAGATGTTGGAAAATGAAGCACTGAGTCATGCAGAATTCAAAGAGATGCTTTTGAAATGAAGATTTGCATGAAATTGATAATACAGCGACTGAAAAATTGCTCCATGTAAATAAACACATTGTAAAGTGCTGTGTAAATATTCACTTCTATTTATGCTTGAGTATGTTTAACACAAGATGCTCAAATTACAAGGTTTTATTTTAATCAGCACTGAGTTACTCATTCAGAGGACTGTTTGACAATGATACGAAGAAAAACAAAACTCTCTGTCACCAAAATTCATGCATATGGAAATGTAATCACTGTCAGTACGAATGAAACTTAAAGGAACAGTTCAACCAAAAAAAATCTTCATTGACTTTGTTCAAAACCTGTATCCATTTCTCTTTCTGCAGAACACAAAATATGATATTTTGACAACATTTATTGAGTATATACTATTTGGCCAGATTATGCATGAAAGAATTGGTGTAAAATAAAATAGGATAAAATTAAAATGCAGAACTAAATGAATTAAATAAATAACCAAATAAATAAATAAACGTTTCTGGCTAATATTGATCATTTAGTCTAATAAAATCTCAAATCATATTAATTTAATAAAATTAAATTAAATTAAATTTGAATTAAATTTTAGTTTTTGTCTAAGACTGATCATTTCACTTATCATAATGTTTGCTAAAATAAAATCAAAATATATGAATAATTAAATGTGCATAAATTTAATTACTAAATAAATTAGTTCATTGGTTTCTGGTTAAGACTGGTCATTTTGCTTCATAAAATCTCAATGTATCATATTAATTTTGTTAATTTTGTAAAAATAATTCAAAACGAATAACAAAATAAAATAAATAAATAAACAAATGAATAAAGGTTTCTGGCTAAGATTGATCATTTAGCTTAATAAGATCTCAATGTATCATATTAACTTTGCTAAAATAAAATTTAATAAAATAAAATAAAGTTATCTGGCTAAGACTGATCATTTAGCTTAATAAGATCTTAATGTATCATATTATTTTACTAAAATTAAATTAAATTAAATTGAAATTAAATTTAGTTTTTGTCTAAGACTGATGATTTCACTTATAATATATTTGCTAAAATAAAGTAAAATATATAAATAATTAATTGTACATAAATGTTATTACTAAATAAATTAGTTCATCGTTTTCTGGCTAAGAAATACATACACATACATACACACTAGGGGTGTCAAAATTAAATGTTTCTTTGGTGCACTGTGATGCAGACGCGAACAATTCAGTATCGGTTTAGTTATAATCATAACCGGTTAGTAAGTATTGTAGTCATTTACCTAATATGTGCTCTGTCGCCAGGGAGGTGAGCGCTGGTATTTACAATACTCCTGGCACCAACAGTGCACAATTTCACTGCGTGTGTGTGATTTCTGTACAGTCTTTCACTGACAATTACAGCAGAAGCCCCTATTTCTCTGTGATTGAGGGAATGAAAGTGAACTCCATTTCTCTCTCTCCTCACTGTGGCCCATTTCACCTGCTGGTGTGATTTTTCCTCCCCTTTCCTTTCCTCTCTGCTCTATGCATTCCCCCGGCTGCACCTGTGCATTGTCGCGGGACCCGACCAGATTTCATGAATAAAGCACTTCTGAATAAAGCACGGGAGTGGTCGGTAACTCTAGTGTAATTTTAACAAGAGTGGGCGGTCTCACAGTATCGCTCGTAAGCGAGCATGCGCGCATGGCGTGTGTGTGTGTGTGTGTGCACGCGTTTGTTTGGTGCTGTCTATGTTTGTATATGTTTGTGAATGAGAGACAGTGTGGTGCTGTGTGTTTTTACAGACAGCTTGTTATAGCCAACCCCCAAAATACAACACTGTGTATGAAAAGCATCGTCAAAGCACCGTGACGCACCGAGATATTGAATTGAACCGAATCGATGGCATGATAATCGTAACCGAACCAAACCGTAAGACCAGTATAGGTTCGCACCTCTAATACACACACACACAACCACACAAAGGAATAATCGTCATTATTAATCAAGCTTAAAGGGCCATGAAACCCCCCACTTTCGGTTAAAGTCTGCTTCAGAACTTTTTCAAAAGATGCATGATTAATGGGCGTGGAGCTCCGCGAGCATAGGGCAGGAGTGGGTGTGGAAAGCAGGGGAAAACGTGAGCGTACGAAGGTAGCTCACAAAATCAGACAAACCGTGAGGAGACGCATGAGTTTATAGTTTTACAAAGTTAAAATGCAAAGAAATGAACAGTGATTGAATGCCCTGCTACATTCATTATTCGTAATTTCATATACACATAACCACAATTTATATCATTAAAAAGATAGATAAGTGTGTTCATGTAAACTCTATAAATGAGGACTTGGAGGATTTAGGCAAACACAGCAGCACAGTGATGTGTCCGAATGTGAACGAACTCCTGATAAAAGACAGCGTCCGCCATTCTCTAATTCTTGTGCAGCTCTCCCGACAAAAATGCCAGCAGCACACACACAGCTTTGCTGTATGATCGGCCCTGACAAGATCGCTGGGGAAAACATGTAACAAACCCCGTGGATCATGGAAACAAACGCATATAAGCCTTCATGAACGGCTAAATACTGTGTGCCCGTGCCGTGGGTCCGTGACGTGTCTCACAGCTCGGGCTTGACTCTGGCAGGTCTCATGAATAATTAAGCAGCCGGCTCTTCTCATAGGAAAAGAAACTCCGCTATGAATAATAATGAGAAACCGACGCGTCATCATTGCACTTGCAGTTCTGCGCTACGTCGCCGATTTTGATCCCGCCCCAAAAATCATTTTAAACCCGGAAGCTGAAATTTGCTGACAAAAGCTCAAAATTATCCAGTTTTCCCCACAATTAAGGCTGACAGGTGCAAACATTGTCTTAACTGATGCTCAACAAACACAAATCTGTTAATATAAAAAAAAGTTCTCCAGGGTGTCCTGAACCTTTAAGGTTTTGAGCAAAATAATCGTGATCATATTTTTTTTCTTTCTGTTATCATGCAGCCCTAATGCAGTCCATTCATTCCTTCATTTTTCTTCAGTTTATTCCCTTTATTTTATCAGGGCTCGACACAGCGGAATGAACCGCCAACTTATCCAGCATATGTTTTTAAGCAGCGGATGCCCTTCCAGCCACAACCTAGCACTGGGAAACACCCATATACTCTCACATTCACACTCATACACTAAGGCCAATTTAGTTAATTCACCTATAGCGCATGTCTTTGGACTGTGGTGGAAACCGGAGCACCTGGAGGAAACCCACACCAGCACGGGCAGAACATGCAAACTCCACACAGAAATGCCAGCTGATCCAAGCCGGGGCTCAAACCAGTGACCTTCTTGCTGCGAGGCGACAGTGCTAACCACTGAGCCACCACATGCCATCCAAACATTTTCATAGGGCTTGTCCTATTTCTGTGTTTAGGCTTCCGGGACGTGGGAAAAATAGAAAATGCTTACTCCTCGATCTGATAATTAGCTAGATTTTGACAAAAAGTAACCTATTTTCAGTGTTCAGATTTAAGCCTATGAGGAAACAGCTTGAAGTCAGAGTTTTCCTCAGGAAATGCCTTGGATTCATTTTGTGGAGTAGTGTTGATCTGCACTTGGCGCCATAGCAACTGCAGCCTCCTGAGCTTCAGCCTTTGACAAGTGGTTGAGCAACAAAGTTATAAAACTCAGCGATAACACACTTGGCACAGGGTCTCAGAAAGGTGCTTTGCTAAGAGCAGCTGTCATTAGTTTATATAAAAGAATGTATTACACTGCACATCAAGATATCTTTATACTTCATCTTCAAAATTGCTTATTATTTCTTTCTGATAAGGTGGAATGCTGATATACATCTTAAATGTTACACCTAAACAAGCTATCATCCTAAAACTTGGACATCTACATCATACACAATTCAAGCAGTTAGTTTAAAGTTGAAAAACTATAAAAGTTAAAAGCTGAATCTTCACCTCTGTATTGCAGCTGCTGTGCTATTTATTTCCATTTATAAATATAACAACTGGATTGCATAGTGTGTATATATATTAAGGGTGTAACGCTAGGCGTATTCGTATTGAACCAGTTCAGTACGAGACTTTCGGTTCGGTATGAATTACAAACCGAACGAGTTAGACAACCATCTAAAAAGATAAAAGAGAATAAGTACAAAATAAAATGTTTTCAGTGCAACAACGCTCAACATGGCATCCCAAATGGCGTGACAGACAACATGCTGCCTTCCCCGCTGTCAAGTTAAACAGTAGAACATTGCTTTAGAACTCAGAATATCACTTTATTAAAGCTTGCATTCATTCATAGATATATACATTAGATGTCGCCTACCCTGTTGTTGTCTATTGGAAGGAATGCGCCAATAGAGCCACCATTTTAGTACAGGGTAGCGCTCCTTTGAAATGAAAGCGGGACCAAGCTGCAGTGGAGGACTGTGGCCATCCAGAGCCAGAGATATACACATATACACATATATCTATGATCGGGAGTTTTCCTGGATGTTAGTATGCACTTTTTTTTTTTTTTAATTACGAAAATTATATTTTTACATTACTTTTCTACATTGATGGATCAGTGATCGCACTGGCATTCCTGACAAAAAGCTTGTGTTTGTGTATACAGAAATGTACTATCCACCCTCCCTGTTAAATTTGATCTAATCTGTGTCCTGAAACACACCTCCTCTCCTGCTTTTACTTCTCATACTGACGGAAGGAGCGATACGCTTGTGAATGAATCTCCGTTATGAACGACTCGTTTACTAGCCAACAATAATACAAGTTTCTGCCAGCGCAGCATCCCACTGTCATATTTCTTTTGCATTGTTTGCTGATTTTATTCAACAAAACTAGCATAAGCCGAGTATTTAGTGCGAGTTGGAGCTACTTTGCCTTATGGTGAATGCAGTAAGTGACCGTATGATCATCAATAATAGGGCACAAAAGTTTAGAACATAAAAAAAGTAAAAAAAACTAAATCTAACCTATGTAATGCTCTGCCTTTGTGGTTTGTTTTCTTTATTTGCTCGTTACTACACCCGTAGACAGCGCTAAAGTCCCGCATCTTCGCGTAATAACGCTGTCTTGACTAGTGCAGTTGAATGACACTTGTCCTGGGAGCACTGTACCAATGTGGCGGCGCTATTGACGCATGCTCAGGGTCCCTATGCGATATCTAGTGTATATATCTATGGCATTCATTAGCAATCTTGCTGCCTTCTGCGTCAGGCTGCTCGTGCTGGCTCCACCCCTGTTGCCCCAGCAACCCTGGACCCCGACAAAGAACAGCCAATCTCAATAACCTGTTCACATATCACCACACACGGCCACCTCCAAACACTACTCCAGTCATGCACGCGCCACACTAGCTCACAAAATGGCTAGTAACGTTAATGTAACCACAGACATCCCATGTCAAATGTAAATGCATAGAGACTCCTGGATACCCGCATATGAATATTAATCTTCAGTAAATCGCGCATCTCCTCCGGTCTTTAAATACGTCGCACACTCCTCTCCACCGCTCTTTAGGTATGTCGCGCGCAACTCACCCCCACCACTCAGGTACATCAGACGCACACGCCTCCACCGCTCTTCAGATATGTCAGAATACATCACGGAAACATGAACTGGAACTGGAATAGCATTCAGACAGGCAATTCCAACAGATTCGAACATTGGCAAAACAAATCCCAGAGGCGATCTGTACATTTATAGCTGTGGATATGAGAGACCTTAACCGGTAGTGGACATTTCGGGTTTTAAGAAAATGTTAAATGTAATAAAGCTCTGTTACATTATTCCCTCATTAGCCCATTTTTAGTCAGATAATTCCTGCTTTTAGATCCTCTAAAATAGCAGGTGACAGTCAAATCAAGCAGATCTGTGCTGTCTGAAGAAAAGGTGGAGACTCATCTTTCTGAAAATAAAAAAAATACTTAAAAATTGATTGAAACTGAGCTCCATATAAAAATTAAATTATTATTTTCTTTTTATTTGTTTAACTAATACAATGTTATATTTATTTTTTATGATCACCTTTTTGGTTGAGTATAAAGAAGGATTTGTTTTATTTACTGCTAAGCAAAGTAAGTATAGCTCTATCTCTGTTCAAAGTAATATAAAAAACAAGATCATACTTGTATGATGTTAGTTTTAATACATTAAAAATTTTAAATTAGAGAAATCCTCTGGCTTTTTTCTTTTTTCGCTGTATCAAAAACATACCAAACCGTGACACTACTGAGTCGTATCGAACCGAACCGTGATTTTTGTGAACTGTTACAACCCTATATATATATATATATATATATATATATATATATATATATATATATATATATATATATATATATATATATATATGGATGGATGGATGGATGGATGGATGGATGGATGGATGGATGGATGGATGGATGGATGGATGGATGGATGGATGGATGGATGGATGGATGGATGGATGGATGGATGGATGGATGGATGGATGGATGGATGGATGGATGGATGGATGGATGGATGGATGGATGGATGGATGGATGGATGGATGGATGGATGGATGGATGGATGGATGGATGGATGGATGGATGGATGGATGGATGGATGGATGGATGGATGGATGGATGGATGGATAGTCATATTGGACAGCCCTACTTGCTGCCCTACTGCTACACACAACTAAGCTGAAATCAGCATGAAAGCTAATACAGCAGCTTGAAATCATAATTCTTGTCAGGTACTACAACAAAATCAACCTACTGACAGGAATGCAGCTGTTTGCCGAGAGATATTAACATCACCACTTTTGCTAGGCTTGTATTGTTTGAGGTAATTTCATAGTGAGTATATGTGTTGCCATCAATATTGACATTTTCAACTGTGTATCAGTCGGACAGGCAGGCAGCCAGCTTTACAGCAGAGTGAAAGATGGCTGGATATGTCAGACTGTGTATTTTGCTGACTGTGGGGGGTTGTCTAGGATGGCCTGCGGGGGGAAAAAGGCCCTTTATTTGGCTTTTTCAACTGCTTGTTTGACACCCATGAGACTCCAAATGCCCCGGAGCAGAAGTAAGTCACGGCGCCTAGAAGGAGCCTTTTTCTGGTGTCACAGGTCTGGACAAGCAACCGCCACACAAAGCATCCCCACTGCCGGTGCTGGAAAGGTGTTGAAGAGAGCGTGTCTCAGCACATCAGACCCTGAAGGGATGCGAGCGCAATCAAGGTACACACGATACAATGAGAAAGAGGTGAAGATTAAAAAAACAAACGTTAAATATAAACCACTGGCTTGAATAAACATGAGGTGTATTTTTAGGATTGTGGCGAGGAGCCTGGATTTTCTGGTGAGAATCGAGGTGCAAAAGTGCATCTTGATATCTGGTTTTATCTCATGAGCAATGACTGTGCTTGAAATTGATTTAGAGTTCTGACATCATTTACTCACCCTTTACTTGTTCCATAATAGTTGGAGTTTTTTTTTTTGTTTTGTTGAACACAAAAGTAGATCTATTGACATATGTTGGAAACCTGTAACTTCTATAGTATTTGTTTTCATTTTATAGAAGTCAATGGTTACAGGCTTCCAACATTCTTCAGTAAATCTTCGAAAAATAATAATAATAAAAGATCAGTATATGGAAATGGGCATATTGTGAGCCTCATACAACATGGTTTCCTCGTTTGCATGTAAAATCCAGAAATGTAAAACCCCAGTGGACAATTGGCCAATCAGAAGACAAAACAAACTGTGACTAGACTCATGGGCCATACCCTCCTCATTTGCATGTATGCCTACTTTAGGTCATTCAACCAGACCTTAAGAGCAGCCTGTGATCAAGAGCACACCAACTCATTTGCAGCTCTGAGATCATAAAAAAAGCTTTGAGATCATTAATATGCGCGCTTCAGCCTGCATTTGATGACCCAAACTTATCGAAGCAATTAACCTACTTTGTTGACATCAGAAAACAATGTAACTTATTAAACCAATCCAGTATATGGCACCTTTAATGTATATAAACATTTTTTTTTTTTATTTATTAATGTTTCCTGCTTTTACCTTGCGTCACCATAGGCTGAAAGGGATAGCTCAATAGTGTTTTTATTTGATGATAATGAACATTGGACTTGTAGCTGGAGATTTGTAGCTGAAACCACAATTGTTGTTGATTCATAAATGTAAGTCTAGTGTGTAACATTTGCCGACATATTAAGAGTAAGACATTGAGCATGTGTGACCCTGGACACACAAAACCATTCATCTTCGAAAACTGAGATCCATACATTATCTGAAAGCTGAATAAATAAGCTTTCCATTCATGTATGGTTTGTAATGATATTCAGACCAAAGCTATAACGATAAAGATCTAGAGAAATGATATCATTGAGATGACTTTTAGAATGTATTTGTCCAGCTAATATACGATAAAAAACATTGACAGCCAGTCAGAATCCATTGAAATGAAAAGAACATTGTGAAGAAGCTGTTTGATGTAAAGCCCCCTTTTGAAAGATTAACAACAACAACAACAATCAATCAATTGGTTGTAAAACAATCTGGTTTTGACTTTAAAATGTAGGTATTGGACAAAAAAATCTAAGTAAGTTTTTTTTAATATATTGTATAAATCCCATTTAAATACATTGATTAAATACAATTCTGTGGCTCCTGGTCCACTATAATTCAGATTCACCATTGCATATCTTCCAATGTGTGTTTTGCTGATGTGCACATTGTGATATCATATCAATGCTGAAATGATTTATTGTGCAGCCCTAGAATCTATATAAGCCAGCCTAGTAAACAAATAAATGTTTAAAAATAAAAGTGCCTCAGGTGTACAGGATATTTTCGGTATCATTGTGTTGCCTCCTTTGAAAATGCTGGGGAAAAATAAATTGTGTTGTTGTTTTTTTTTTTTGTTGTTTTTTTTTGTTTTATTGCTACACCGACTGTGATTGCAAAATTTCTTGACTAGATAGATTACATGAGCTGGATTCACTAGTCAGATGTTCAAATATACCACTCTAAGGACACCTGCTGGTTACAAGAAGGCAATGCAAGCGTAAACTAAAACTAAACAGCGTTACCGTTTGCTGGTGTGGACACGAATATAGTTTATTGTTATATTTATATAGTCATTGTGCTTGGTGTAAAACCCCTAACAATTTTATTAGAAACTTCTATTTTCATGCGTACTCTGCATGACCATTTTCTGGATTACTTACCCTACCCTAGTTTTTAGTGAAAGTGCATTCCCTAATTCACCATTAGACAATGTTGGGCAGTAACACTGCTGCAAGTAGTTACTAGCTTAACTACATTTCTCAGTAGCGTGGCAGTAGCGTCTCTACTTTCTAAATCAGATAGATTTTCAGTAGCGCAGCTATTATTTTAAGCAAGTAGCGCAGTAGCGTCCACACAAGCTACATTTACAGATCGGGGCTCATTAAGTTTTGCCAACACCATTCATGGAGCCGAGAAGCCAAAGTCTGGCCAATGAAAGTAAATCCATATGATAGCGAGAATGCCGAATTCTTCTTCTTCCTGTTATATGGTGGTCAAAAACAAACTTTTGGTAAATTACTGCCACCTCTCACTCCAGTCAGTGACGTTGCTAATCAATCCACTGGCTGACATGAGAAACTTGCTTGATGAAAAGATGACGGTAAAGGAATTATTTCTGAAGCAGGACAATTTCTCGAAGTACATGTCTGAAAGTTAATTCTGATGCAGTGCTCTCATTACAGTTAAAAGGATGTAGAATGTATGCACTGTTTGTTCTGCAAAATGTGCCCAAGTGCACTTACATGAAAAAAAAACAATGTTTAATGTGAATACAGTATTTAAAATACTATAGTGGTTTTGAACAATAATGTGGAGAGGTAAGCATGATTGAAAACCCAAAAAGGGGGGGAGCATGCTTAGAGCCCAGCGGCTAATCGGCAGGCCAATCAGAAATAATAAATAACACCTGTTTATTCTAGTGATTGAGCCGGAGAGACACCCTTCTTAAGGAGAAGAGGAGCAGCAGCCGGGAGAGAGGAGAGAGTGCACACACACACACACACACCTCAACTGCTACACGTGTTGTGCATTTAAAAAATAAAAGTATTGACCTTATTCTCCGCAGACAAGCGGGCGCTGACATTTGAATCTTTTTGGCACGAGACTTCCGGTCTCATTCACTTCCATTCATTTTTAGACATTAAAAACTGCTCATTTCGCTGTTTGATGTTTTAAACTGATATTTCCTTGTTATATTATTCTACTTGGTCTGTATAGTCATGCAAACATTTGTTTGTAGAGCAAGTAGTTTGACCATTTTTTGCCGTTTATTATTCCTAGTCATTTCTCCCATAGGCGACTGAAACGGAAGTTCTAAGACAATCGCGAAAACAGGCGCACTTCCGCATTTTAGAATAAGGTCAATATTACTTACCTGATATCGCCGACGTCTTCTTCTTCCCACACAACAACGAACAATATTACAAAAACTATAGGGAATAGGGCTGCACGATTCTGGCTAAAATGTGAATCACAATTTTTTTGCTTAAAATCAAGATCACGATTTTCTCACAATTCTTTAGATGTAAAATAAAGTTTAATATGAGTAGCTAGTGCTGTCACCTCACAGCAAGAAGGTTGCTGGTTCAAACCTCGGCTGGTTCAGTTGGCGTTTCTGTGTGGAGTTTGCATGTTCTCCCTGTGTTCGTGTGGGTTTCCTCTGGGTGCTCCGGTTTACCCCACAGTCCAAAGACATGCGGTACAGGTGAATTGGGTAAGCTAAATTGTCCGTAGTGTATGAGTGTAAATGAGTGTGTATGGATGTTTCCCAGAGATGGGTTGCAGCTGGAAGGGCATCCGCTGTGTAAACATATGCTTGATAAGTTGGCGGTTCATTCCGCTGCGAGACCCCAGATTAATAAAAGGACTAAGCTGAAAAGAAAACTAATGAATGAATCTAGCTAAGCTACTTTTGCTATGTAGCTTTTAGCTTAGCTTGCTACATTTCCAAAAGAGTACCTTTTAGTGTAGCTATTTTAAGTAGACTAGCTAATAGCTTAGCTCCCAACATTTTACAAGTAGCTTGCCCAGTACTGCAATTAGGTAGCCAAGTCTTCTAAACAAAGATAAATACAAAAATAACATTAAAGCTGCAAGCAGCGATGATAGGGACCTCGCACCCGGGCTCACCGCCGCCCGGTGGCCTCAGGATGACAGAGAACAGTGAACAATAACAATTTAAGCCGATATATATAAAAAACTTTTAAAAATCCACAGATTTATGCCAAACTTCCTCCTATCAGCAGGTGGCGCTATGACTGTGACTCAGTATTGTCATGTAGATGTCTTTAGGAGAATAATTTTATCAACCATGTGAAGTTTCAAGCAGTTCTGACATTGTGTGTCTGAGTTATAATACAAACTACCTTCTGCCAGCAGGTGGCGCTATAACTGACTCAATATTGTTATGTAGATATGTTCAGGAGAAGACTTTTATCAACCATGTGAACTTTCAGGCAGATCGGACATTGTGTGGCTGAGTTATGAGCCAAACTACCTTCTGCCAGCAGGTGGCGCTATGACTGTGACTCAATATTGGCATGTAGATGTCTTCAGGAGAGGACTTTTATCAATCCTGTGAAGTTTCAGGCATATCAGACATTGTGTGGTTGAGTTATAAGGACTTCCTTTTTCATGGCGAAGCGTTGAGGTTTGTCATGCCACCACAGACACGCCCCTCTGCGAAAACTCTAGATCTTCACAATATATCATCGCTTGAGCTTTCAGATACACAACCACCCAAATTTGGCGCTGATATGAAAAAATTTGTGGGATGAGTTTATTACTTTGTAAATCATGTCATTTCCTGTGGCCAGCAGGTGGCGCTGTAACTGTATCTGGATATTGGCATGTAAACGTGTTCAGGTCAGGACTCTTATCAAGCGTGTGAATTTTGAGGCAGATCTGATAATGCATGCCCGAGTTATAATGACTTCCGGTTTTGTGGCAAATCGTCAAAGTTTGCGAGGCCGCCACGGACACGCCCATCAACGAAAACTCTAAAGCTTCGCAATTTAACATCGCCAAGGCCTTTAGATGACAAAACCCAATTTTGGTGTCGATAGGATAAAATCCCTAGGAGGAGTTCGTTAAGATACAAAGCCTGGAAATGGCAAAAATGCCACTTATTTGCCGCAGGAAGTTAAAAATATCCGACTTCCTGTTTGGTTTGAGATATGGCTCCAAGAGACTTTTTCGTATGTTTTGGCGTGTTTAAGGTGTGTGCCAATTTTCATGCATGTGCGTGATTCGTAGATCAGGGGCTCGTCCGTTTAATTTTTATAGGTGGCGCTGTCGAGTCATTTTGCCACACCCATTTCATTATTGTTATGAGGATGTGTTCAGGAGAGGACTTTTATCAACCATGTGAAGTTTCAGGCAGATCGGACATTGTGTGCTTGAGATATAAGGACTTCCTGTTCCATGGCGAAGCGTTGAGGTTTGTCATGCCGCCACGGACACGCCCCTCTCCGAAAACTCTAGATCTTCACAATATATCATCGCTAGAGCTTTCAGATAACACAACCCAAATTTGGTGCTGATACGAAAAAATTTGTGGGAGGAGTTTGTTACGATGTAAAACATGTCATTTCCTGTGGCCAGCAGGTGGCACTATAACTGTATCTGGATATCGGCATGTAAACTTGTTCAGGTCAGGACTCTTATCAAACGTGTGAATTTTGAGGCAGATCGGATAATGCATGCCTGAGTTATAACGACTTCCTGTTTTGTGGCGAATCGTCAAAGTTTGCGAGGCCGCCACGGACACGCCCATCGACGAAAACTCTAAAGCTTCGCAATTTAACATCGCCAAGGCCTTTAGATGACAAAACCCAATTTTGGTGTCAATCGGATAAAATCTCTAGGAGGAGTTCGTTAAAATACAACGGCTAGAAATGGCAAAAATGACACTTTTTCGCCGCAGGAAGTTAAAAATATCCGACTTCCTGTTGGGTTTGAGATATGGCTCCAAGAGACTTTTTCGTATGTTTTGGCGTGTTTGAGGTGTGTGCCAATTTTCGTGCATTTGCGTGATTCGTGGATCGGGGGCTCGTCAGTTTAAATTTTCTAGGTGGCGCTGTCGAGTCATTTTGCCACACCCCTTTCCGAGACCCATAATAAACGTAAATTTTCACCACTTCTGAGGCGTGTGCGAAGTTTCGTGAGTTTTCGGGCATGTTTAGCCCCTCAAAACCGCGATTCATTCCGCGGAAGAAGAAGAAGAAGAAGAATAATTAAAGCTGCAAGCAGCGATGATAGGGACCTCGCACCCAGGCTCACCGCCGCCCGGTGACCTTACGATGACAGAGAACAGCGAACAATAATAATATAAGCTAATATATATAAAAAAAACCTAAGAAAAATACAGATTTATGCCAAACTTCCTCCTGTCAGCAGGTGGCGCTATACCTGTGACTCAAGATTGGCATGTAGATGTCTTCAGGAGAGGAATTTAATCAACCATGTGAAGTTTCAGGCACATGGGACATTTTGTGGCTGAGTTATAAGCCAAACTACCTTTTGCCAGCAGGTGGCGTTATGACTGACTCAATATTGTTATGGGGATGTGTTCAGGAGTGGACTTTTATCAAACATGTGAAGTTTCAGGCAGATCAGAAATTGTGTGGAGATTGTGTTATAAGACAATTTACATTCTGCCAGCAGGTGGCGCTATTAAAAACTCAATATTATTATGTAGATGTGCTCAGGAGAGGACTTTCATCAACCATGTGACATTTTAGACAGATCGGACATTGTGTGGCCGAGTTACAAGCCAAACTACCTTCTGCCAGCAGATGGCGCTATTACTGACTCAATATTGTTATGTAGATGTGTTCAAGAGAGGACTTTTATCAATCATGTGAAGTTTCAGGCAGATCAGACATTGTGTGGTTGAGTTATAAGGACTTCCTGTTCCATGGCGAAGCGTTGAGGTTTGTCATGCCACCACAGACACGCCCTTCTGCAAAAACTCTAGATCTTCACAATATATCATCGCTAGAGCTTTTAGATGACACCACTCTATTTTGGTGCTGATACAGGAAAGTTTGTGGTAGGAGTTTGTTATAGTGTCAAACATGTCATTTCCTGTGGCCAGCAGGTGGCGCTATAACTGTAACTAGATATCGGCACGTAAACCTGTTCAGGTCAGGACTGTTATTAAATGTGTGAATTTTGAGGCAGATCTGATAATGCATGCCTGAGTTATAACAACTTCCTGTTTTGTGGCGAATCATCAAAGTTTGCGAGGCCGCCACGGACACGCCCATCGACAAAAACTCTAAAGCTTCGCAATTTAACATCGCCAAGGCCTTTAGATGATAAAACCCAATTTTGGTGTCGATCGGATAAAATCCCTAGGAGGAGTTCGTTAAAATACAACGCCTGGAAATGGCAAAAATGCCACTTTTTCGCCGCAGGAAGTTAATAATATCTGACTTCCTGTTAGGTTTGAGATATGGCTCCAAGAGACTTTTTCGTATGTTTTGGCATGTTTGAGGTGTGTGCCAATTTTCGTGCATGTGCGTGATTCGTAGCTCGGGGGCTCGTCCGATTAATTTTCGTAGGTGGCGCTTTTGAGTCAATTTGCCACGCCCACTTCAATATTGTCATGTGGATGTGTTCAGGAGAGGACTTTTATCAACCATGTGAAGTTTCAGGCAGATCGGACATTGTGTGGTTGAGTTATCAGGACTTCCTTTTCCATGGCGAAGCGTTGAGGTTTGTCATGGCGCCACGGACACGCCCCTCTGCGAAAACTCTAGATCTTCACAATATAACATCGCTAGAGCTTTCAGATAACACTACCCAAATTTGGTGCTGATACGAAAAAATTTGTGGGAGGAGTTTGTTACACTGTAAAACATGTCATTTCCTGTGGCCAGCAGGTGGCGCTATATCTGTATCTGGATATCGGCATGTAAACGGGTTCAGGTCAGGACTGTTATCAAGCGTGTGAATTTTGAGGCAGATCGAATAATGCATGCCTGAGTTATAACGACTTCCTGTTTTGTGGCGAATCGTCAAAGTTTGCGAGGCCGCCACGGACACGCCCATCGACGAAAACTCTAAAGCTTCGCAATTTAACATCGCCAAGGCCTTTAGATGATAAAACCCAATTTTGGTGTCGATCGGATAAAATCCCTAGGAGGAGTTCGTTAAAATACAACGCTTGGAAATGGCAAAAACGCCACTTTTTCGCCGCAGGAAGTTAAAAATATCCGACTTCCTGTTGGGTTTGAGATATGGCTCCAAGAGACTTTTTCGTATGTTTTGGCATGTTTGAGGTGTGTGCCAATTTTCGTGCATGTGTGTGATTCGTGGATCGGGGGCTCGTCCGTTTAATTTTTCTAGGTGGCGCTGTCGAGTCATTTTGCCACGCCCACTTCCGAGACCCATATCAACCTGCTATTTACACCGGGTTTGGTGTGTGTGCAAATTTTCATGAGTTTTCGGGCATGTTTAGACCCTCAAAAGTGCCCCGGTAGGGGGCGGAATAATAATAATAATAATAATAATAATAAAAAACGGAGCAATTCCAATAGGGCCTACGCACCGTTTCGGTGCTCGGTCCCTAATAAGAAACGGAGCAATTCCAATAGGGCCTTGCACCGTTCGGTGCTCGGTCCCTAAAAAGATGATGTTAAGCTTAATATTGACATTGCACTTTATGCTTTTTATGTTTGCAGACTTTTGCCAAAACGTATCCTACAAACATGCTAATTATATTCTGAAGTCATCTTTGTGGGAAGAGAAGTCCAAAATTTAACTGATCTAGCAAAAGTTTACAGATAAAATTTGCACAACTTTCATAATCTTCCTCTGTGAACCAATGCTTGTGGCCATCAGATCTGTTCTGACTCACGATTACACCATAAAAATGCCTCAGTTTAGTGAATTATAGCTTATACTGCAGCTTGTTCTTAACAAACTAACCTTTGATTAAATGACTTTTGCAGAAGTTCTATGTTGTATACTTTTATGATGCCGTCATGTGGAAAAAGAGCAGCTCTTTCAGAGATGGAATACAAGGAAGAGGAAATAATGATGATAAAATTTCCATTTTTTTGCAAGAACTAATCCTTTAAGTGGCATGTAAAAGGTCACAATGATGACAGAGGTCCTAACTATCCCAGGAACACTTTTGAGCAATGATGGCTATCCACACGCACACATTGCAGAATGGTTCCATTTAAAACCCTGAATGTGGACAAAGCAAATTCAAGATTTCTTGTAGCTGATCTAAAACTAAAGTCAAGGGAATATGCAAGCAAGCAAGCACCGAAGCGCTACAGAAGTTAAGAGTCATCATTACTAAAGATGTTACTCTCATCAGGTCCGACAGCATGCTGGATCATGTCTAAGGCATCTGCTTGACATATGTACAACGCAAACTACAGGTGGTGCAATTTGCTCACAGTTAAGGCCGTGCACAAATCGGAAAGTTTCAAGATAATTCTGTGACACGAAATGCTTCAGGATTTGAGGAATTGTAATCCTCAGCCTCAGAATGAGCATTGCATCTTATTTGAGATGCAATGTTTGGGTGACCAATCACAATGTTTTGTTACAGGTATACCATTAAGTGGAAGCTCATGCAGTAACAACACCCATATAGAAATCTGCCATGTATGCGATCACATCTATTACATACATTAATTCTTGGATTTCCTGAATGTAAAATATATATATGTATATGTAAACACAGTTAAAGTCAAAATGACTAGTACTGCTGTGAAATTTTTATTATTTAAAAAAATATATTGCGCTGTTTAGATAAGAAATGTTTATTTTTTTACAATATGTTTAATAACAAATTTCTAATAGCTAATTTTTTTTGTCTTTGCCATGATAACTACATAATATCATTTTACAAGATACTAGCATTTAGTTTAAAATAGGGGTGTGGACCTACACTGGTCTCATGGTTCGGTTACAATTATCGGATCAATTCGAGTTCACGGTGCATATATATATATATATATATATATATATATATATATATATATATATATATATATATATATACATATACATATATATATATATATATATATACGTATATATATATATATATATATATATATATATATATATATATATATATATATATATATATTAAGGGTGGAGCCGAACCCGAATACGGTATTCGGAAAGGCACGAATGGCGTGTTTTTACGAATACTTATTTCGAACAAATACTTGAAAAATTATTTGTATTCGGGAGCAAGAAAAACACTATATCAAAAAGCAGCGTTTCCTCCTGAGACCACAGTGCATGAGTGAGAGAGAGAGCGAGCGAGCGAGAGAGAGAGAGAGAGAGAGAGAGAGAGAGAGAGAGAGAGAGAGAGAGAGACGGACGCTCAGTCGGAGGGCGGGGCGGAGGTAAAAGGTCTCTGGCGCAAGCTTCTCCACAACAGCAGACAGAGAAGGCTCGGCTGAGCGAAAAAAATACAACACTGCATCACTATTTTTGTTAAATAGATTTTTGTACCTTAATTGGGTTCCAGATGCAGTTTATAAACTTGGAGCGGAGTTTGTTCGGGATTTTCCATTACGCTGCATTTTTAAAGTTTGCAACCGGGTGCTCTCTGTTTACGCAACGTTAGCTCTGTTAGCGCGGTAATTTAGACAATAGACTGTTGACAGAGTAACGTTAACGTTCGTTTATAAAGGTTAAAACGATGCTTTTGCAGTTGTGTCGAATAGTATGCACTTATGGGAGTTATATGGTACGTCTACATTACTGTCTTTTGCAGACAGCAAGATATATGCTATAGGCTAGTTAACCTTAGCATAGCTTCCCGTCACTTTTTATTAACTTGAAACTCCTCAAATACATTTGGGCACCATGAAAAAGAGTGAGAGTGCTGCTGAGCCATTTCTTGGTCCTCCACCAGTAAAAAAATATATAACTTGAGGTTCTGTGTGGAAGCATTTTACAGTCAGTGGTGCTGCAGATAAAACAAACTGATACTGTATAATATGTGCAAAAGTGAAATCAGCAGAGGC
This sequence comes from Danio rerio, assembly GCF_052040795.2. Lineage (NCBI taxonomy): Eukaryota > Metazoa > Chordata > Actinopteri > Cypriniformes > Danionidae > Danio > Danio rerio. The sequence continues at coordinate 48,693,122 of NC_141029.1, read as the reverse complement.
AGAGATATTAAACATCTGTCAACATCTTCTATGCATAATCATTCATTTTCTTTTCGGCTTAGTCCCTTTTTCAATCTGGGGTTGCCATGGTGGAATGAACCACCAATTTATCCAGCATATGTTTTACACAGTGGCTGCCCTTCCAGCTGCTACCCAGCACTGGGAAACATCCATACACTCTCTTTCACACACATACAATAGGGACAATTTAGCTTACCCAATTCACCTGTATTGCATGTGTTTGGACTGTGGGGGAAACCGGAGCACCCGGAGGAAACCCACGCCAACATGGGGAGAACCCAGTCGAGGCTCGAACCAGCAACCTTCTTGCTGTGAGGCGACAGTGCTACTCACTGTGCCACTGCGCAACCTTCTATGTAATGTATTATCACATGCACTAAAAGCATCCTCTCCTGATACTGTCTGTGAAACCCCCACAAGCATCAATCCCCTCAATCAGCCCAGCTATGTTCTGCTAAATCCTCCACAAGCACCAAACCATCAACACAGCCACATTCTGCCACAGCAAGTCAGTTTCAAACATAAAAAAGAAAAAAAAAAAAACTTTGTGTCTGTTTTGTGGCAGGCAGATGACAATAGCAGGGCTGTATCTTTTAGTATTATATAGAATACTTTTGTTCTGCCAGATCTCCCAGGCAGAGTTTTATTTAGATTTATTTAGTTAATTTTAGTTTTTGGAATTCTGTGCATTGGAAAAAAAAGTTCTTTCAGAAGAAGAACAGTTTTTTGAAGTATTTTTTGTTTTTATTCTGTCTATTCAGTGTCCTTCAACAAGAACGGTGGTGGTGGGGTTCATAATATTCACAATGGTATTTTATTAGTTGTTGGTTTAACCATGGATGAGATAATGGCTTCTATGTTATTTTCTTTTCAATTACATTTCTTATCACATGTTCAAAAACAACAGCCAATATTGCATATCTATAATTTATATAATGGGTATAATTAAACAATACTTTCACTATAACGTAAATTAGAAGTGTAATAGAAAAAATATTTTTTTTTTCACATCCCTAATATATATGTATATATATGTATATATATATATATATATATATATATATATATATATATATATATATATATATATATATATATATACATATATATACACATATATATATATATATATATATATATACACATATATATACATACATATATATATATATATGTGTGTGTGTGTATATATATGTATGTGTGTGTGTATATGTACACATACACATATATACACATGCACACATATATATACATACATACATACACACACACACACACACACATATATATATATATATATATATATATATATATATGTGTGTGTGTGTTTATATGTGTATGTGTATATATATAAATATATATATATAATGTATATGTGCGTGTATGTATGTACAGTATATATACACATAACTGCGACAAGCATTTGATATGCTTTTTCTTTCATATCGAACCCACATGTGCATAAAAAATAAATGTTTACAGTTTCAGTATAACTCATCTAGCCTATATAATGCTGATTTTACCAGTGGATTAAATGGTCTAATAATGTTCTCAATGACGGACTGCAAGCATAGGCCTATATTACATAATTCAACATAACATAATTCAACATCAGAATTATTATAAGTAGAATATAATTATTTATAGAAACCAGTAGACCTACACATAATATTAATATTGTTGTTTTACCATATGTTTGAGAAAAAAACAATAATCTTAAATTAAGCTATATTTTACATCTACAGAACCGTGAGAGAATCGTGATCTTTATTTTAAGAAAAAAAATAAAAAATAATAAAAAATTTGCGATTCTAATTTAAGCCAGAATACTGCAGCTCTAATTTGTTGTATAAGATTAAAGCCTTTTTTCTGTGAAAACAACCACCTGGATTTCAGATTTTTCAACTCGGGTGAATAGCACTGCAGGATGTCTATTTGCATTTTTGCATTGACTTAACATGTAAATCATTTGCGCTTGATGCTTTATCCACATCTGGTGTGAACGCACTATAAGGTTGAGAGCTACTTGCCACAAAACATCAAAATTAGACACAACATTGTTCCGAGTTGTAGGTTTCATAATTCTTTAATTACATGTAAAGCTGACAAAAACAAAAACGGCCAAATGGGCTGATGAAGGATAACATCATCACATATTATTAGGTCACAATATGGCACCAAGCAGTCAAAAACAGCAGCGAGACTAACAAGATATAGTTATGGATGTGAACGTATTTACTAATAGTCAAAATGACTCGGAATGACTATTCTATGCTATTGAGCATGTCTGGGGAAAGATGAAGGTGGTGGCATTGAAGATGAATCCAAAGAGTCTTGATGTCCAGCAAATTGGCCATATTGTATGAGTGTGTGTGTGAATGTGAGAGTGTATGGGTGTTTTCCAGTACTGGGTTACGGCTGGAAGGGCATCCGCTGCATAAAACACATGCTGGAATAGTTGGTGGTTCTTTCCATCGTGGCAATTCCTGATAAATAAGCGACTAAGCTAAAGGAAAATGAATAAATGTTATCAATATAAATCACTATCCACTGTCATTATATGAAAAAAACAGGAGCTTGTTCTGCATTACGTCTCATTATTGTTTTCTTACCAGAAGGAAAACAGAAGTTTGAATATGAGGGAGTGAATGATGATTGAACAATTAATTACAACTCTAATCGACGGGTCACTGAGCTGAGGTGTGTGGCCAATAACATACATCTAACTAATGTATTACTGTTTTCTCTGATAACATTTCAAAAGCAGTTAGTAAGTGTAATTTCTAAAAGCCATGTCTGGATTCTGGAAATGGGCCAGTGTCAGTTCTGGCCCATTACTCTCATTTCTACTTAACAAAAACGGCAATTAATGCTGACCTATGCTGGCACCTATTAAGGCTGATTAATTAGTGAATGAATGAATGTTGCAGTTATGAAGCTCACTACAAGGTGTTACATTCCAGACCTCTGATCCTCATCTTTGTCTTTTCTAAGCGGTTATTTTTATAGTATTTTGAAATGCGTGTTGCACATCCAGTTGAGGGGAAAATGAATAAAAATATTATCTTTTTTTAAATATTTTATGTTTAATGAAGCAAATACATGCCATATTTTTTTTTTCTTCTGGAAAAATGTCTTGACTGGAATAATAAATAATAATATTAATAGTCATTTTAAGTTCAATAGTATTCGCCCTTTATTTCTGCAGCCCAGGCTCATTCTGAATACATACTCCTATATACATTTTTGGAGAGTGCCAAATACGTCCCAGGAGCTACGTCATTTAGCAGTTTTTGTTTTTGCGAATCCACCAGAGGCCGCTGTGTATGCTTTTTGAGATCTCAAATTTGTTTTGCGAGTGCCATTTGCGCTTGCTGTTTTCACATAAATCCACCAGAGGCCGCTGTTGACTGACTAACTGACCAATCGACTGACTCACCCTCCTCCTTCCCTAAACCCAACCGAGTGTTTTCAAAAGCACTGATTGACCAGCGCCCAACGCCCTTTCCTTAAACCAACTGACAGTGTTTTCAAAAGTAATCCAGAAAAAGAAAAACCCTTGCGGCAGCTTGATTTTTATTTTATTTTTTTAGATCTCACCACATTCTCACCCTGTTATTTACTTGTTTATTTATTTATTTTTTTTGTCTTACCTGCTTTTTGGAACTGTTCTTTATCGGACTTCAACCCCGCTGTCACAATCAAATCCGCTCCATGTCACAAGTCTGTCGACATACTGTTCGCGGCGAGCCACTGGACAAACTAGTAACAGCAGAAAAGCCGGCCATACAAAGGTAAGTGGTCTGCTGGTAATCGCGAAAAGGAACCGTGTCATAGCCTTCAGTTTAAAGACTAAATGCAGCCATATGTACCTCTGATTACATAATTCGCAATCTCCAGAAATGTATATAGGGCTACGTTATCAAAATGAGCTAATGTAGAATTGCCTAACATACCTACTTAACCTACCTAAGCCTTTAAATTGCACTTTAAACTAGGGGTGTAAAAATAGTTTCTTCAATAAACCGTGATGCAGACGTGAACAATTTGGTATCGGTTCAGTAATTATCATAACCGTTTATTTTGTACTGAGTTCATTTATCACATATGGCGGTAACTTACTATGGCAAGGGAGGAGACAGCAAGTGATTAAACACTCCAATAGGGCTGCACGATAAATCGAAAATAGATTGCGATCTCGATTCTACCCCTACACACAATCTTAATTCAGCTAATTCAGCCAATTATATTTTTACAGTCAGGAGAGAAGCGAAAAGGCGGTCTTCACAGCAACATGGACACCTCCAAATGGTGTTAAAAGTATCACATAAGTATTTAAAAGGTATAAATCTCAAAAAATGTAATTTCTGTCTTAATATTGATGTATTCGAGGCCGAATACATCAATCACACGTGAGCTGACTGTGAGCTGTTTTGTTTACTACCGAAAGGACGCGCGTGACACAATGACGCCTACGCTAGCATAGTCTGTGAATAACATAAATATTAGATGGTATGCAAACTATTACAGCTCATAATGTTTTGTGCCTAATTTGTACATCTCGTGGCAAGTCTCCGTGTAATAAACAGGATAAAGTACATCCAGGTAGTTGTTTTCGCAGAGAAAATGCTTTAATCTTACACAACAAATGAGTTCATATCTAAAGATACGCTTTAAAAAGTATAAAAGAAATAATCATTTACTTGAGGTCAATATATGTATATACACACTATTAATTGACTGAACTTAAAGAAATAATATTATACTATATATATCCTGGACATCAATTAAATGGCTTAAATTGGCTTATACCCTGCCCAGCTCATTCGCGCTGCATTAACCAATCAGGAGTTTGTTCTTTTAGGGTTGTGATCATGGTGACTGTGAATGCCCCATTATCAACAGCCCTCCACGGTTGGTACCATGTTGTGACTGAATACATAGGTTTGTCTTTGCTCTGTTCAGACGATTTCGTTTCTGCCAGCGTTGCCTATTAAATTGTTACGCAATTACATAGCTAGTATGTAAATATTAGATGTTATGTAAACTATAACAGCTCATAACAATGTTCTGTGACTAGTTTCCACATCTTGTGGCAAGTAGCCGTGTAATAAATAGGATAAAGTACATCCAGCCAGTTGTTTTTGCAGAAAAAAGGGTTTAATCTTATACAACAACTGAGTACATAACTGAAGATATGCTTTGAAAAGTAATATCTATATATATATATATATATATATATATATATATATATATATATATATATATATAAACACACACTATTAATTGACTGAACTTACATAAATATCTTTTATACTGTGATATATAACATTAATGAAATGGCTTATATCGGCTTATCCAAGTCCTATGGACTAGTATTATATTTTGTTTTTCTTCTTTTGTTGCAAAAATAACCCTTCATTTCACCCTTTGTTTCTCAAGAGCCACACAGGGAGTATGATTTACATGTGTGTGTGTGTATGTGTGTGTGTGTGTGTGTGTGTGTGTGTGTGTGTGTGTGTGTGTGTGTGTGTGTGTGTGAAACAAAAGCTTTTATTTTTCACAAAGTGAAGAAAATAATGCATGGTTAGAAAAGCATGAGGGTGAATAAAGGTGAATTTTAATTTTAGTGCTGGCAGTACTTTTTATAATAGAAACCTGGGTTGGAAATGAGCGGATTAATTGGTTGTGCTGGGGAACCCTGTTGCGTATTGTTTATGGGTATCCAAAAATACACTATTCAGACGCTGCTTAGACAGTGTGTAGCGGGGCAAAATCAAAAGGGTGCTTGGACAGGCCTCAAAGTCCAGTGTGCAGAAGTCCAATTTATGCCAGGCAACATTAGCCTTTCACCCTTGATTTCTTGGAAAACTCAATAGCACAACAGGATAACGGCTGCAAATTTGTTGCGAAGCAGAGGCATTTGGCACGGTTTAGTCATCGGTAATTTGAAAATTCTTTATTTTATTAGAAATCTAGGTCACATATTTTAGTTGCATGGCAAAAGAGTTGGAACTGCTCATCCTAGACTGTAGAAAAAAAAAAGAGATTGCCTCTGTTGACACCCACACACTATCTGATGAATGATCTTATCATGGCAAAAGCCAGCATTGTGCATGATACAATGAAATAGAAATATGTTCCCATAGACCAATTTATAAAGGACTAGTTGTCCCAGAGAAATAAAAAAAAAATAATAATAATACTTTGTGATTTCTCAGTTTTTTTCACCATACTGTATTTTTTTTCCTCCAAGAGGCTGATGCAAATGAAACAAGAATGCCAAACGTCGCAGTGTCAACAGTTTAAAAGATGATAACTTTGTTTGCTTACTGAGGAGATCAATGGTCCCATGGACAAATACATTTCAAAACTGTTCATCCTTCTGCTCACGCAGGTGCTGTGCTTTCAGAAATGTGGACAGTCTCATTGATTTCCAATATCTAAACCTTAAGACGATACTCATAAAAGCATGGATATTTATTTCGAGACAAGCTCTCTCCTTTTCCCATACTTAGGCCATTCGAAATGTAAAATGTGACTTTGATTTTGAATTTCCTTTGTGCTATATTTCTTTTGCAATCAAGTAGAAATCTAAAGATACTTACCACTTAATAATCCCCCAAAATATTTAAAGTAAATATAATCACTTATTAATTCAATTATTTCAAAGTTATTTATGACTTTAAATATTATATTTAAAGTATTATTATTTTTTAAGCACTAACGGAAAGTTTGAGGATTAAATATTTAAATAATTCAAATAAAAATAACTTAAATTACCTCCACAAATCCCCTTGTCTTATTAATATTGCACTAATTCTTATGAAAATAAGTGATATTTCAACATTGCCTGGCATGCTTGGGAACTATACACAAGCAAAATCAAGTAAGTGTGATGAGCAGATACACCAGCAGCAGTTTAGGCAGAAGTTGATCTAACAAAGGGGCTGTATAAACAATCAAACAAGATGGTGGAGAAAAGGGTGCCAGAACAAAGACCCTGCACTGATATCTGACTCGGTGTTGATTTTCCAAGTCCTGACACATGAAGAGGAGAGGACACATCAAAGTGCAACATCATCCGTGTGTTATGCGTGCATTTTTGCAGCGGCAGTGCATCAATTCATGCTCACAAACAAGTCTTGAGACTCACCACTGTGTGCTGCTGACTCCTGGTTGGTCATGGTGGGCTCTAGGTCCACTTTGTTCTCGCATCGTCCGAGTCCTTGTATCAGCTGCTCCAGCGGTAACTCTGAATTCGCGCTCGGGTAACACCTCAAACCGCTGCCGCATCTCGGCGTATAGACCCCGCACAGCTCGCCCTTCTGCCGGGCGCAAACCGGACAGCAACCGCAACCCGGTTCTCTGACAATCTCGCAAGAGGTGGTGAGCTTGGGACACGCTGCCTGGCGCTCCGCGGTGCAGCTCGGACAGCGGAACACGATCTCCCCGAGCGAGCCGTGCACCAGTAACAAACTGCAGAGCAATGCAAGAGACATGCCGTTATCTCTTCAGGCTGACAGATGTCGGGATTCTGCAGGCGACTTCAGGTGGAAAAGTAAAAGTGCGTTTGGGGACAGGTGAGGTTCGCCGGAGAGCTCTGCTGGGTCCTATTTGCTGTCATGTTACTCCGAAATGACATCACATCAAAAGCTAGTAGTCAAAGTCAAAAACAGATGATGGAGTCGGTCTGACCATTGACTCGAGTCGAGTCTGTTGTTGTTTTGGAAATATCTTTATAAGGTTGTCACTACTGTTATTTTTCCTTAAGTTAAATTACCATATTAACAATGGTTCCAAACTACAATAAAGCATAACAATAATTATTGAACAGAACAAAGAGTGTGAATTATTAATCTGTTTGATTGGGAGTGGTCAGTAGCCTACTTCACTCAGGCAACTTGGCTTTTCTGCTTGGGGCTAACTTCAAATATGTTTATTAATAAGCAAAGTATGATTTTAAAATAATAATTTTAACAGAATGTTGCTTCAGGCGTCAAAATTTAATAAATCAAAATTAGCGCATGGTTTTTGCACCCTCAAGGAATGACTTACTTCTTTCAGTTGAATCCAAAGTTATATCAAGTCTTTTAAGCTCAAGCAAAGGGCAAGTGTTTCTCTTAAATCGCTCAAAACAATTCCAATAAAATCACACCCATCCATAAAAATAAAAAAAGTACCCCATGGCTCCAATAAGCGACTAAAGATCTTTTGTAGCGAAGCAATGCTTTTTTATAAGAAAACTATCTATATTTAAAACAGCTTTGTAACTTGCACGTACACGTAGCATATGTGCAGTTGAGACAAATGCAATGCACAAAGGATAATTCGTAGTGGGTTCCCTTGAGGTTTTCCTGTGGGCTTTTACAATGGGATTGTTTGAGTAAAATAGCGCATGGTAAACATTGACAATGCTTTAAGATTTTCCTTTACAATATAAAACAAACACAGTCATGTACTTTTCTACTGTTTAAGAATAAAACCTCCCCAATGTAAACCCACAGAGGAAAATATTTAGAGAACCCACAAGTGTTCTTCTGAATTTTGATCAAATTTCTGCATCACTATATTTTTGGGACTCTGGATTTTTATATATATATATATATATATATATATATATATATATATATATATATATATATATATATATATATATATACATTTATTTTTTTAACCAGTTTCTGTTTAACGGAGAGAAGCTTTTTTTCAACACATTTTCTAAGCATAATAGTTTTAATAACTGATTTCTAATAACTGATTTATTTTATCTTTGCCATGATGACAGCAAATAATAGTTGACCAGATATTTATCAAGACACTTCAATACAGCTTAAAGTGACATTTAAAGGCTTAATTAGGTTAATTAATTAACTAGGCAGGTTAGGGTAATTAGGCAAGTTATTGTATAATGATGGTTTGTTCTGTAGACTATCAAAAATAGTTTAAAGGAGCTAATAATTTTGATAATAACTTAAAATGTTGTTGTTGTTTTTTTTTTTATAAAATTGCTTTTATTCTAGCCAAAATAAAAAAGAAAGACTTTCTCCAGAAGAAAAAAAATATTATCAGACATTCTGTGAAAATTTCCCTGCTCTGTTAAACATTGTTTGGAAAAAAAATATTTAAAAAAGAAAAGAAAATTTAAAGAGGGGCTAATTATTCTGACTTCAACTGTGTGTGTGTGTGTGTGTGTGTGTGTGTGTGTGTGTGTGTGTGTGTGTGTGTGTGTGTGTGTGTGTGTGTGTGTGTGTGCGCGTGTGTGCGCGTGTGTGTGTGTGTGTGTGTGTGTGTGTGTACAAATTCAGACAGTGGTAAGGACAGAGCTGTGTTCACTACACATTGGAACACACTTAGCGTGACATGAGAAAGTCCTCACTGTGACCTATTAACACCAGCAGAAATAATATATATATATATATATATATATATATATATATATATATATATATATATATATATATATATATATATTTATTTTTTATTTTATTTTTTTTTAATTCATAAAGTTTTTTAAAGTATATTAATGAATTGTGGGTGACACAGTGGTACAGTGATTAGCATCGTCACCTCACAGCAAAAAGATTGCTGGTTGAGTTTTGGTCGCTGATTCGGTTTCCCCTACAAGTCCAAAGACATGCGCTAAAGGTGAATTGGATGCACTAAATTGGCTGTAGTGTATGAGTGTGAATGAGGGTGTATGGATGTTTTCCATACTGGGTCATAGCTGTAAGAGCATTCGCTGTGGACAGCATTGTTGTACAAGTTGGCGGTTAATTCCGCTGTGGCGACCTGTGATGAATAAAGGGACTAAGCCGAAGAAAATTGAATAATTTAATTGTGCCATATACCAACAACATTTCAACCATTAAACTATATGTAAATTATAAACCTTCGCTAGATTTTTCTAAACCTACTGTATCTAGCTATGTGTTTGTGTTAAAAATAAATGAATAGAAACGTCTCTCGTTTGTCATTATGGCTGGTGGTTTGGGTCACATGCATCATATTTCATGCTTCCGAACTTCCGTTAAGGGTGGAGAGGGATTTTCATGGTGCATTGTGGGACTTTTCAGGGTGCAAACATTTCAAATAATCAGTCACACTTTATTTTGATGGTCTGTTTGTTGAATTTAAGTTACATTGCATCTACATGCCAACTAATTCTCATTAGATAATAAGTAGACTATTAGATTGGGGTTGGGGTTAGTGTAAGTTGACATGTACTTGCAAAGTTTCCTATAGTCTGTTAAATGTCTGTTAAAGGAGCAGTATCAACAACTAATACTCAAATGGACCATCAAAATAAAGTGTTACCAAATAATTTTGTAAATGAAACAGCACCTAAAATGGCTGATGGCCTGATCAGTGCATTGGCTACTGAACAAGGGTGCTGATTGAGACTCACCCGATATCAGGGATGTCAAACTCCCAGAGGGCTGCAGTTCTGCATGGTTTAGCTTTAACCCTCATTAAACACACCTGATCAAGAAAATGGAGTCCTTCAAGCTTGTTTGAACCCTACAGGTATGTGTGTTGAAGCAGGGTTGGAACTAAATTCTTTAGCATACCTTTGAAAACACATAGCATATCTTTGAAAACACAATCACTCCTTCGCCGTCAAAAGCAACGCCTCCTGAAATCACACACATTAAAGATTACAGTAAACAATCTACTAGATCATATCACTCGGCAGTTAGAAAACGTTATAGTTCTTTATAATATGTTTTCAGTTGCGTAGCAAGCAAAACTTGTCATGATGTGCAATATGATATGCATGCAAAGATCGCTGGTCTCACTCTCTCACATGCTGTCCTGGGCGACTACTGTATGCTTGACGTGGTTATCGTAGAATAGAAAAAGTACAGTAGTGGTTGGCCAGCGGCATGCAGGAATTACACTTACTAAGCCATACTGACATGCTATTCAAACCGAATATTCAAAGTAGCATGTAAACAATATAGAGAGTGCGTCACAGGCTGTCATTGTTAAAAAAAATGAATGTCACAGCCTCGGCTTGTTCCTGCTCCCTCACAAACCACCTCCATGCAATCCTGCAAACCATCACCGGCCTTCTAATCACCTGCATCTGTTCCCCATTATCAAAGACATTATAAAAGCTTACCTTATCCTCTCATTCCTCGGTTAGTATTGTACCTTTGCTCCTTCGTCTTTTCCTCTTCTTCTATTAATGTTCCTTATGTGCAGGGCTTTACATTAACTTTTTTGATCACCAGCCACTAGAGATGCGCGGTTGGCGGTTATAGCCGCGGACTCCGCGGATAAACCGCGGATCGGGCGGATGACGTTACGAAAAAATAATATTTTAATTAAATTCGGGCGGGTGGCGGGCGGTTGTACTGTTTTTATAGGCATAGCTGGCGCACCAACGAAAAAGCCTAGGACTGACTTCACAGAATGGGAGGATGAAACGGATACACTAATTCTGGATGAAGTACAGAAGTATTCCTCTACAAACTTCCGTATAGACGGATCAGCAGAGGAAAATCTACTTCCTTTTGGGAGAAATAAGGCCAGTCATTCCCACGACTACAGCACCTTTCCAAGAGAATTCTATGCATTTCAGGAACAAGTGCTGCGAGCGAGCGCTCCTTCAATGCAGCAGGGCGCATTATAGTGGCTATGCAGGCGCTCCCGTCTGAATCCTGACACTGTAGATGCTATTTTATTCCTGCATTGTGCCAAGAAAAAATCAAACTAGACCTAAGGTCAGGCATATTAAACCAATTAGCCTATGTTATTTAGGCTACACATATGTTCAATATAAACTTTTGAGTTCGGTCAGCTGATAATTTTACGTTCATATTGTTTTAGCCTATTCTATTCTAGACATGTTGGCCTCGCTTTTACGTTCCGAGGCTAAGGTTATTTTGCCAGAATTTCTTTGTCTCAACTGGCGTAGTATTTCGTTATGCTTCAAGTTTGAGGGGAATGGGGATAATCCTAAATCCATGGGTTATTGGGGCACTTAGCCTGGTCAGACTTTATGTTCGCTCAAAGAGGGATGGCATATCTATTTTTCTAATTTAATTTCTAATTGTGGGGGTGACTGAGCCTACAAGGCTTAGGCACGATATGACGTTTTTATTAATTTTTTTTCAACTGTTTGCCAAAGCATGAGACTATAGCCTATGCCTACATTAAGATATTTATGTTAATATTTTTTTACTGCCTGTTGTTTCTTTTGGCATATAAAATAGGTATTGTCTGATAGAGATATAAATAAAGGTTCATCTTGTCGCAGAACTGGTGTTGTTTCCGATTTCTACAAGCTTAATAACATCCACAGCAAAAAATAAAAAATAAATAAATAAAAAAATAGTCGAAAAACTGTGCCCATTAATTAGATGTGCAAGGCAATCAGGTACGTTTTTGGGGTTGCTATGGACAACTACAAATGTAAACATTATTAGGCTATAATGTAAATGACTTATTATTCTATCTATTTACTAAAAAATAAAGTGAAATAGGCATTTAGTAGTAGGCTAAATAGCAGCATGTTGAAATGATGTGTCAATGCGTTTTCTATTAGGCTACAATAAAAAAAGTTGTATAGTACAGTGCGTTTAATTTAGGCTATTTATTTACTTTTGTCCCTGTGCGCCGATTGGAGACGGAGTTCACTGCTGATATTCTGAGAGCTCGGGTGCTTCTCATTTCTTATTTGTGCATCCTCGTTTCCTTTCCTTGCTTTCTTTCCTCGTGTTTCCACCCCACCGGGATACGAGGGAAGGACGCAAGGAAAAGACTCAAGGACCGAGGAATCGAATCAAGTGAAAAGACACGTCCTCGTATCTTTAGCGTCACTTCAAATCGTCGTCAATTAATGACTTGCACGTTTGGATTAACTGCATGTCTACATTAAAGTCATTCTCTATTTTATAATGATCAATAAAGAAACATTCATTTAATAATAAAAAGGAATAAGCCACTCAAATAAAGAGCCCAATCAGCAGATGGCGGGCGGGTGCGGTTTTAAAAATTGGTCAAAAATGTTACTGCGGATGGATGGCGGACGGATGATGAATTTTGTCATGCGGTTGCGGATGAAATAATAGCCCAACCACGCATCTCTACCAGCCACAGTGGCTAGTAGTTTTCCAATGTTACTAGCCACTCTGCATTTTCACTAGCCCCAATTTTGTTGTTGGGAAAATATTTTCATATGCATAAATATGATTTTGACATGCTAAAATTACTCGATTTAGATTTTGTGTTATGTCTACATGAGCAAATGGCTCACGTTTACATAGTGTTATACTGCAATTAGTTTTTATTTCACATGACTTTTCAGAACTTAAAATTAAGGATTTACTTAACTTATCTCTGACCACACCAATAAAAATGATTTATTAGCCACAAATTTCAAATGTGTCAAGCTAAAGCTGTATATTATACTTTTATTTAACAAAACATTTTTTCAAAAAACCAAAGAAACATTTTTTTTTAAATAAACTTTTAAAAATAATTATTGTCATGTATCAAAAATATGCACAGTAATCTGGCCTCGCTAAAGGTCTCTCAGATCACCAGTTAACTACACATAAATGGAGAGTTAATCTCTTATTAAAGCAAATGTTGTTGTGAAAAAATATAATTAAACCATATAAACAAAAATAACCGTAAGCAAAAGAAAGCAGGTGAAAAACGTGTGATAATGGAAGGATAATCAAACGGTTCAGGCCAATTAATAATCTGTTCAAAGCGAAAGCAACCGGTTCTGCTTACCAAATGACATATTAAGAGGTCTTGATAGCAGCAAGACTGTGTCTGTGGGTGCATTAGCATTACTTTTTTGCCTGACTATTTGAAAGAGATCCGATCACAGTTGCGTTCCAGGTACGCGTGCTTCAAGGAAGGAAACAGGAGCGCGCACACGCTTTATACAGTCGCGTGCATCACATCAGCTGTTAGCACGAGTGATCATTCTCTCGTTCGGTTTTCTTCTGCTTGCGCGAATGCAATTTTTTTTTGTTAGTCGTGCTGTTTCTCCATTCTAAGATCACATTTGCACGCATATTGGGTCATCCTCATAGTCGAACTCTGCTTTAAAGAAAACCACAATTTAAAAATTATTTTCAACCCGCCAAAGCTGAAATCTACCCGCATTTGGCAGGTTGGTGGGTGTTAATGTAAAGCCCTGTTTATGTGCCTTTGGATCCTTTACACCAGGGGTCACCAATCTCGGTCCTGGAGGGCCAGTGTCCCTGCAGGATTTATTTCCAACTTGCCTTAACACACCTGCCTGGGTGTTTCAACTATACCTAGTAAGACCTTGATTAGCTTGTTCAGGTGTGTTTGATTAGGGTTGGAGCTAAAATCTTTCGGACCATGGCCCTCCAGGAACAAGTTTGGTGACCACTGCTTTACACTGATTAGAGGACGTGATTACTCTCATATGGTGTTTACAAGATCTGCCATTTACCGGATGAACTGTGTGTCTGTATACTTACCTGCTGATGTTCCCAAAAACAAACTAGTTTTCATGAGTACACACAAGCGTGTTTGGCATGCTGTCCCGGGAGAGAGCCCTGAGCTCAGAATATCCTTAAACCTGGGGCTCCCTCCCATTTTAAGGGAGAGAAGAGAGTTTGAGCTCAGGTGGGTCTCGAGAACTCCCCTACTTGTGAACTGAGATATATCTGACTAATGCCGAGTTCAGACTGCATGTTTTTAGCCCCATTTTGACTCGCCGACAGGTTTTAAAAAATCGTCGAAAAATGCCTGAAAATAGCTCGTGCTCGTGCACGTGAGGGACAATTACAGAGTGTGAACTATCAAAGACGCAATCTGAGAGAATCGCATATGAGTCGCCGATGCCTGTGAGATATTTGGTGTGCTAAATATCTGGAGCTGTCGGCGATTCAAATCATGCTGTGTGAAATGAGTTTTGACTGAAAATAACAACATCGGCGACCGCCTACAGCCAATGAGAGAGCAGCATTCACTTGTGTGTGTGTACCTGCAGGCCAGCGGGAGGTTTGGGAGAAGTTAAAAGCGCTAATTTTAGGTTTATTTGGACTCAAGAAATGGAGGAAAAACTTGTGGAGGTTTGACAGGAGTACCCGTGTCTGTTTGACTCATACAGAAAAAAGAAAAAAAAAAGAAAGTTGAGGAGAAATTGGTAATTCCCTATAAACCCAGGAGAGCAAATATGTACATTTTCTACCCCATTAAAGGCTTATTTTCTGTTATGTGAATTTAAAAAAAGATATACTACGTGTTTTTGATTGTGATACGTAGTTTGTAGACAGTGAGAGAGAGAGAGAGAGAGAGAGATGGAGTACTTTCATTCTCTCATTCGCAGTGAAATAGGGGCTTCTGCTGTGTCAGAGAAAGACTGTCCAGCAAACACACATGCAGTGAAATTGTGCACAGTTTCTGCGTTTTTAAGTAGTTAGAGCATTGTAAATACTCGCACTCGCCTCTCCCGCCATAGTAAGCTACGGAGACATAGCGCATATGAGATAAATGACTTCAGTACATGTTAACCGGTTATGATTATAACTGAACCGATGCCGAATTGTCACGCCAGCAGGTCAAAAAGCGTCTGCATCGTGGTGCACCGAAGAAACAATTAATTTTGACACCCCTATGCCTTACCCAGAATATAAAATACATGTTTACATTTAGATCATTTACTTTAATTGGAATGTAAAGACTTTCAACCAACACAACAAAAGAATGTTTCTGAAGACAATCACCTACTGCATCTTTAAGCTCATTCCAAAATATCAAGGTTTTAAAATGAAGGCCTTTCATTTCAATCGTGACTAAGGAATCATGTGTACTGTATATATGTTAATGAAACCACTGTAGTACTAGTTATATGCACCCAAGTTTAATACTTCTAGTTAGGGTTTTGTTCCAATCTCATTTAAACATAACCATGAGTGACAATAAAAGAAATGCTTGCACTAGCAACCACTGCTAATTAATTCTTGACAATATTTAAGCTCTTTTGCTGATGTGTGCACTTGTTAATTTGTTTTGGCTGCCACTATTTTTTTTTTTCTGGACTTGGCAGAAAAAGCTGGGCTTGACAATAACAGCTGTAGCTAATTTATTATTTAGTTTATTTCCTTCTGTTCCCAAATCACGTATCTGTGTGTGTGTTTGAGTCAGGAGCTGTGCTGTTAAGCAGGCTTCTGTTACCCCATGTGTCTGTCTCTCATGGTTGCTGTAGAGACTGAATGTTGTTGATCACTGTTGATTTATGAGCACAGAAACAGCCGCTGACTGAGTAACTCTAGCCTGTAGTAACAAGCTGTCAGGCATAAGGATTCTTTGTTTAATGGATTGTCTATGATTCTATGGCTTATTCATGCCCGTGCGGCCCATGGCTTACAAAACAGACTTTAGGAGACTTTAGGCTAAGGTCTTCATTAGCCCTGAATATACAAATCACTGTATATCATCGAGAAAAAAACACATGCAGTGAAATTTGCTTAAGAAACGATTTGTCAGATGTAACATTGAGTAGTTTGCTTTCTGATGAAAAAGAATAGCTGATTGATTGTGCCAATTACTGCTGTGCTTCAGTTCTATAAATGAATACAGAAAATGATTGACAGATTTGTTTTTATTTTTACTGTAATTTACTCTTTCACATCACCGATGATCAATTAATTTGTCTATTTATTGAATTTATCTTTTGTCCTCAGAAGTGTTTATTCAAAATGTCACATAACTGAATCTATTTAGTGAAAAGCAGGGTTTCTTTTAGAAAAGATTTATACAGGACTTAACGCTAAGGAGTTTTTCGAATGGGCCAGATGGAAAATATTTTTATTTGCCCTATCAAAAACCTTATTATGGTGGCTTAAGAAAATCAATATACTGTTATACTACATAAACTTATTATTCTTTTGTCGTCTTCTTCCACTTCTGAGACTAATGCATCTCCTCCTAGATCTTTCATACTACAACCACCAAACTAACGCCAAACCTCCTTCCTCAAAATGAATATTGTCCTCATTTACTCACCCTCCGCTTTCTCCAAACCTGTGTAAAAGTGTCTTCTTTTACTTTACACAAAAGAAGATATTTGTAAAAGACTTTTTTAGCTTTTGGTAAAGTAACTTCTATACCCAACCCAATCTCATTCTGAAAACGTACCTCTATATACATCTCTGGAGACCGTGAAATATGTCCCAGGTTATATATATATTTTTTCTGCAGTCTTTGTTTTTGCTACTCTATGAGTGACTGCTGTGTACATTTTTTGAGATCTCAAATTTCTCTTGCAAATGCCATTCGCACCTGCTGTTCTCACATGAACCTACCAGAGGCCGCTGTTGACTGACTGTTTGACTGACTGATCGACTGACCCACCCTTCTCCTTTCTTAAACCCAACCAATTTTATTGATTGACCTACCCACTTCCCTAAACCCAACCAACAATTTTCAAAAGCAATTCAGAAAAAATAAAAGCCATCATCTGATTTTTACCACGTTTTCAGATTTTACTAAATTCTCAACTTGTTATTTAGTTGTTTATTTTCTGGATTCTGTTTTTGTCTTACTCGCGTTTTGGAACCATACTTCACTGGACTAGAACCCCATCATCACTGTCAACTTCTCTCTGCACACTGCAAAAAATGCTTTTCTTATTTAGATTTTTTGTCTTGTTTCAAGTCCAAATATCTAAATATTCTTAAATAAAGGAGAATTTTCTAGACAAGCAAAACATATTGTATTGTTTTGAGAAATAATATGCCAATATTAGGTGAGTTTTTTCTTAAAACAAGCAAAATAATCTGCCAATGGGGTAAGCAAAATAATCTTGTTTTTCCTTTTGACATAAGATTATTTTGCTCACCCCATTGGTAGATTATTTTGCTTGTTTTAAGAAAAAACTCACTTAATTATGGCATATAATTACGCCCTGTATCATTTGTTTCTAAAATGAAATGCAGCTAATCTTCAGAAATGTATATAGAGCTATGTTTTTAGTATGAGCCTTAGGAAAATGACCTCAAGTCTGTTTGACTGAGAACCACTAGGTTAGAGAGATGGAACTGTAATACTAAGGTTACAAGTTTGAGTCCTGGCACCTGCAAGGATTTAGTTTGTGTGTGAATTTTTTGGGTTTGTGCAAGGCAATCGGTAAGTGATGAGCAGGGAGCAGCGGTGCGGCAGGCCAGAGTCACGGTTGCAGGCTAGATCCTGGTGCTCCCTATGGCCAGTCCGTCCTTGTGTGTGTGTGTTTGTGGAGTGGATGTGTTACATTGGATAAAATACAAGACAAAATAAAGACGTTATCATTCATTCATTTTCCTTCAACTTAGTTCCTTATTTATCAAGGGTCACCACAGCAGAATGAACCGCCAACTCTTCCAGCATATTTTTAACGCAGCGGATGCCCTTCCTGCCACAACCCAGTACTGGGAAACACCCATACACTTTCGAATTCACACACACACACACACACACACTCATACACTACAGCTAATTTAGTTTCTTCAATTCATCTATACCACTTGTCTTTGGACTGTGAGAGAAACAGAGCAGAGGAAACCCACGCCAACATGGGGAGAACTTGCAAACTCCACACAGAAATGCCAACTGGTCCAGTTGGGACTTGAACTAGCGACCTTCCTGTGGCAACAGTACTAATCACTGAGCCACCATGCCACCCTGCAAAGACATCATTTAAGTGTAAATAAATAAATGACTAATAATTATTCGTTTACAAATGGTAGGCATTCTACTTTGAAAAAACAAATAAACAGGATAAAACTGAGCAGCTGCTGTGTTACACAATGTCTTTCCAAGGTCACCAACCGGAATATCAAAGAATTCCCTGCACTGCCAGTGGAGCTGGTCTATGTATAAACATCCTGAAAGTCCATGTTCTTGTGCCACACTAAATATGACATTTATTCCCTCTAAAAATAAACCCATGTGTGTGTGTGTGTGTGTGTGTGTGTGTGTGTGTGTGTGTGTGTGTGTGTGTGTGTGTGTGTGTGTGTGTGTGTGTGTGTGTGTGTGTGTGAGAAACTCTCTAAAGTCTTCAGCGAAGTTTTCCATAATTAGAAATTTCCTCATCCAAACATTAGACAAAGAGTTTAGGGCAGAAAGCTGAGGGTTGTCCAAATTGGCATCAAGGTAAAAGGACACCTGTTTCGTGCTACCGATACACGAGGCAGGAGAGCATCAGGAAAAAATGGCTTTTACACTTTTCCACTGTTAACAAGCTTCCTGCATTTGACCCATGGGTAAGTTTTGGGATTTCCAGGCGGAGGTTGTACAACTTAGCGAAGGATGAAGTCTGAGCCACCTCGGATTGGTCTGTGAGGTAATGTCTGACAAGTTGGTCCCTCAACACCATCTCTAAACTTCCTTTCTCTCAACACACCAGAATCTGGCAGCGCTTTTTCCACAAGGAAGTATATATATATACAGAATCAATGGCGAATAAGCATTACAGATTTTATTTCTCACCACCATCAGGGCCAGCTCTTCATGTCGTGTTTTACAGCAGCTTGGGTTAGTTATTATTAGGCCCAGACGACTTTTATTCAGATTTTCAGTGTTGATTTTGAGAGAACATCAGCTGTTTTCTCCAAAATGGTTTTAACAACCTAAAATGTGTTAAACGGATCTTAAAATAGTGTGTTTTTTTCTTCTAGGGGTACTGTAGATTCTGCTTGCGCCTAGTTATCTGGCTATATACAGCAGGCTTTGTAATATTCCATGGGCGAAACAATAAATAATCTTGTCTGTGTCTTCATCTTTGTTCTATTTTAGGCGATCTCTACAACTAACTTGCAGATTTAATTTTACACTCCATTTGCCCTCTGAAACTTTCCTCCCAGATCATGATATGTGGACATCATTCTCTCTCCGCATTCTCCATGTTTCATTAATTATCCGGCCCCCACCACACAGTAATTTGTTTGGCACCGGTGAACTGCAGCCAGTCAACTGAAAGGGTTGAACCCTTGGCTTTGCCAAGATACACAGTCTCCTCTTTGTGTCCAGATATAAATAATTGCATTGAGTGTGGAGAACTGCCTGGACATCTTCCCTTTGGGTTTCTAGAAAGAGTGACAGCAGAGACCAGAGAGATTTATTTAGGGCTGGAGTCTGAGTGCCACCTGGAGGATTAAGTCCAGGAAGGATGCAGGTCTGGACATTTGTTTTTGGAGTTTAAATATATAGATAATCCAAAAATAATTGTTGTTAATTTAGTCCACCCCTATGCATTCAATGTGATTTTCCTTCAGTTGAATATTAATAAGAATTTTTTAGATGAAACTGTGATACTTGGTTCCTCGTAAAATCTAGTCAACGGCTATACCAGCATTTAGAAAAAGCTAAAAAAAAAAAAAGACATACTGTGGTCACACTTTATTTTGATGGTCCATTTGTTGAATTCAAGTTACATTGCATCTACATACCAACTAATTCTCATTAGATTAGAAGTAGACTGTTAGGTTGGGCTTAGCGTTAGCATAAGTTGACATGTACTTGCAAAGTTTCTTATAGTCAGTTGAATGTCTGTATCTGTATCACACTTAAAGAGCCCATTTTATACATGAAATAGGGTCATATGTTGGTTGTAAGGGTCTCCAACAACAGTCTAATATGCATGCAAGGTCAAAAAACACTTTCATGGTCTTATAATCTGCATTTATTTTTACCTAATTATTCCAGCAACTCCTGTATGAATCGTCCAGTGATTCATTTTTTCCTAAACCCCTCCTTAGCGCGAACCTAATCTGCGCTGATTGGACCGATGACAGTCTGTTGCCATTGGTCGACTGCCTTCAGTTAGAGAGTGAAATGCCCAACAGCTAATCAGCAATATAAAAGTAATCACAGTTCATACACGCTCGATAGTGTAGGCGTGGATTTTAGCTGCCAGTGGGTCAATGTAAATACAGTCGATGGACTTGAAAATACAGACGACTAACTATTTTCTTGGGCAAAAACTGTTGAGGAGATCTCCTTGCTTGTCTCACTCTGCTCTTTTCACAGACACACACACACACACACACACATTGCCCTCGTCCGCGCGCACACACACACAAAAACACACACACACATCCGGACGACAACGCGCGCGCACACAAACACACACACATACCTCCGGACGACAGCGCACGCACACACACACTACCCTCGTCCACGGAGCTCCGTAAACAAAGCAGCACGCGTCACGTTTTTAACGTGACTTTGCACGCGATAAGAGAATATAGCCAGTTAACCTGATACAGGTTTTTTTGATATACGCGGTTACAAGTAACAAATCACAACTATATACATTTGCAAGCTCGAGTCAACGAGGCAACAACTTTAATCGCACGTACTTACACTTGAGAAATGGAGGAAGAAACCCATCCTGACGTCCATCAGTAAGTTACTCTTTACTGATCCTTCCTTTAACAAACGCTGATGAAGTATTCTTTGTAGCATGTAGTTTCCAGTAGTTTCCAACTGCTTGGCTATAATGCTGAGGTTTCATCTTTGGGTAGAGACTCGATAATATCCATCTGCAGTGTGACTTCAATCAACCGGCTTGTTTGTGTGTGTGTGTTTGTGGGTGTGTGTGTGTGTCTCTGTTTCTGTGTCAGAGGGCGGGGCCTCAGGTTTCAAATCTCCCGGGTTTGCGCGTACATGTGAATAACTTGGTTTCGTTCGTAAGTCATGGCGAAACACCTAATGACTCGGTATCAAGGCGACTTGTTTGAAGCACTATGAGTCGACTCTTTTATAGATGAATCAACCGTTTTAAACACTGTATTCTTACAGATTTAAGCCTTAGCTGGATACTTCACTTCACTTTGAGCTGTGTTAAACACTACATGGAGGGGAATTTTCAAAAACCCATAATATGGGCTCTTTAACAATATTAAGTGTCGATATTTTGTGTAGGGGAAAAGGAGCGAGGACTCAAGTGCAGTAAAAAAAAAGTGGTATTTATTTATTATAAAATTAAATTAAAGGCAAACCAAACTACCCCAAGGGGGGAAACATTAATAAAACAAATGAACAACAAACAAACTTGACTGGGCAGGCTGGCTGGCAGGAATTAAGACTGGAAACCACGACAGGACAGGGGAATAAACGACGACGAACTGACACAGGACAGCAGACATGAGGAGAATATAAGCAGAAATAATTAACTCAAACAGGTGAACATGATAAACTAATGATGGGTTAACAAGGAGGGTGGGACAAGACAATAGACGGGAGAGCACATGACACAAGAACATCACAAGCCATGTGCTCACCTAAAATGGGACAAGAACATGCAGCCAATGAGAGAACACATAAACTGCATGTTCACAATAAAGCACAATACTGAAGCACGCGGCCACAGTGTAAACACAGAGCCACGTGCTTAGACAACACAAACATAAACAGACGCAAGACATGAGCACACGATAAATGAAAACATCTTACCATGGGCTCACACATATGCAACCTGAGACACTGAGAATGAAACAGCGAAATGCTGACAGAACAAAACACAAACACGAGTACAAGAGTGCGTGTCCCAAGCACGCACAGAACCTGCGCGCCCGCCCGTGATGCACTCATTCAGCCAGTAAATTGAAGTGCGTAATGATGGACACTTCACGCACTCAACGACCGCAGGTTTGCTAGCATAGTGGAAGGGGCGAAGCGATCGGACGCACATCTTGGATAACTTATTTTTGGATGATGAAAGCAAAATTTTTCTACGAGAGTGATTATAGCACCTTCTGATGGTGAATGCAGCAATACTCACGGCAGTTATTTAATAGATTGGTCATTTATTTCACTGATTTGGCAACTGTCAAGCGTCATCAGGGAAGCAGTTTGAATTTCCGCTTAGTAAAAAGACATTTGCTCCATTTGGGACGACACTACATACATATACTATGCTGTTCAGTGTGCATGAGTGCATAGTTTGCTATTTGAGACACAACTACACACAATAACAGAAAACGGGTGCTTGACCTAAGAAAACTTGAGCCAAGCACAACATACAGGACAAGACAGAGCTAGTGTGTGGACTCTGCCACTAAAACAAGAATTTGCAAGACCAGCGTGGCAGAACCCTGACACTAAGCAGAGAGTCTACTGACACTTAAATGGACCATCCAAATAAAGTGTTACCCATACTCAAAAAAAATGAAAACCCACGGCTCCTGATGATGCAATTTTATGAACAGACTATCATAAGACAAACTAAACTATATTGTAGCCACTGGTTTTATGGTAAAACTTTTTGATTTTGTTTTTCTGCTTCACTTTCGTCAATTGCTGAAGTTTGTTCCTTGCCACTGGCTTGCTCGGTTTGAGACTTGTGGAGCTGCGTATTGATGGATTTGGATTTTGAATAAATAAACCACACTGAACTGAACTAAACTGACCTTCAACTCTGAAAACTGGACTAACAGAGTTTTAATTTACTAGAACTTCTATGTTAAGCTGCTTTGACACAATCTACATTGTAAAAGCGCTACAGAAATAAAGATGAATCGAATTTAATTTTGTTTGTCACAATTTATTCTATTAAATAATGGTATGCTATTATCAACCCAAACTCATTCTGGAAACGTAGCCCCGCGGACGTTTCTGGAGACTGCGATTTACGTGGCCGGAGGTACATAAAGGCCGCGTTTGTTTTTTTTCGAGCGAACGCTGCGGGGCTGTGTGGCGCCGCTCCGCCCCTCCTCTTCGCATTCGCCGGCCGACGGCTCACCTCTGAGTGGAGGGCTTTCCCGACGCAATCAGTTTGTCCGCCTAGCTCACAGCGTTGCGTCGGCGGAGCGGAGGCCCCGGACGAGGAGGAGGAGGAGCCGGCCGCAGTGGACGACGACCGGGATCAAGTCCGGGGAACAGCAGGTTCCGGAAATCAGGTGAGACAAAAAACGGAATCCAAAAAATGAGGGCGAGAACGCGGCGGGATCCGAAAACGCGGTCGAAATCGAAGATGAGGGCTTTTGCTTTTTTTTCTTTTTTTTCCCAATCGGGCGGCTTTTCGTGCGAGAACGGCGCGGGCGCAAACGCCGCGCGCTCCCGAGAGGCGCCGGCCTGAGACGCGAAAAAGCGCGCACAGCGGCCTCTCGCGGATCCGCGAAAACCAAAAAACGCTCGAATACGTACCTCCCGGGATGTAAATCACGGTCCGCAGAAACGTCCCCGGGGCTACGTTTCCACAATGAGCCCGGGTTGGCTATTATGAATGCGCCTGACACAGATGTGTGGGCTTGACAAAACAACTGTAGAAAACACACTCTTTCATCTCTCTGACACCGACACTTGCATCAAACTTTCTTACAATCACTCCATATCTCTATAAATATCTCTATAAATATGATCACTAACAGTTCCTCTGTATAATTAGAGTGTCTTTTGTGTATTGCCTTGTGTATCGTTTTGGACAAAAGCATCTGCTAAATGACTAAATGTAAATGCATTGCCTGCCTATTATTAAGATATTAATTGTATATTAGTAGCTAAAAACATATGATCTTATTTTACACCCCTAACCCTATCCAAAGCCTAAATCTAACTACTACCTTACTAATTATTAATAAGTGGCTAATTAGCAGTTCATTAAGCTAATGGTGTTAATCAATGCTTTGTTAAGAGCATGAATTGTGACTTAAAATAAAGTGTTACCATATGCACTCTAAAAAGGGGTAATAACTTTGCTTTTTTGCGTTACTTACCTATTGGATAAACCTAAGGGTACATAAATGAAGAGCAAGTGTTCGTTCTTGGATAGGGCTGGACTGGGACAAAAATAAATAAAAAAATCGGCTCTGGCATTTTGGGACAGAGCGGCCCACTACATCAATCAAAATGCTCCCCATCTGTGCACTCCATTGAATATGTTTACCAACTCCTATTCTGTAAAAGCACAAAAGCCGTATATAGAAAATAATGAAAGTTGACCAATTAAAAACTAAACAAAAATTATTTATTATTTTAATAAAATAATAATCCACACTGGAATTCCATCTTGTGTGTGCCTGTGTGTTTTCAGGGAGCCTATATTAAATAACGAACTTAACAAAAACTGCCTGCTGACACACACAGTTAACATTTATTAATCATTTATTCATTCATTTTCTTGTCGACATGGTCCCTTTATTAATCCAGGGTCACCACAGCGGAATGAACTGCCAACTTATCCAGCAAGATTTATGCAGCGGATGCCCTTCCAGCCGCAACTCATCTCTGGGAAACACACACACACACACACACACACACACACACACACACACACACACACACACACACACACACACACACACACACACACACACACACACACACACACACACACACACACACACACACACACACACACACACACACACACACACACACACACACACACACACACACACACACACACACACACACACACGCTACGGACAATTTAGCCTACCCAGTTCACCTGTACCGCATGTCTTTGGACTGTGGGGGAAACCGGAGCACCCGGAGGAAACCCACGCGAAGGCAGGGAGAACATGCAAACTCCACACAGAAGCACCAACTGAGCCGAGGTTCGAACCAGCGACCCAGCGACCTTCTTGCTGTGAGGCGACAGCACTACCTACTGCGCCACTGCCTCGCCCATTTATTAATCAAATAAAGTTAAATAATAAAAGCAATGTATCAGAGACCCCTAAAAATGTTTAACTCAACAATGAAACATCAAACAGCTTAAAGATTGTACACAGTCAATGAAATGAACTTAAACAATTAAAAAATGCAACAAATATTTGTTTGGGCCCGAACTACAAAACTAAATGTACAAAAAAAATTGTATTAGTTTTGCTCAAGTTGCACACTAGTTTGGTCATGTATAAATCTCATTATAAATATTGTAACTATAAGGTTAAATCATGCTGACGATCCAAAACAAAATATCAAGAAATCTCATGCGATTGTCTTCTGACTGAGTGCATCTTAAAATACATGAATGACACTCCTCATAGAGCTTAAACTTTTTCTTTCATATACGTCCTTTCATACTCAAGCGAATGCATCAGACCAGAAACGCAAGGTCATGCGTCAAGTTTCGCTAGTTGCCGCGGTACAAAGTTCAAGCTTGGTGAACTCTGACCTGCGAAATTGCATCACTTGACTGTGTGAGACCAATCGAGAACCAAAACATGACCTCTCTGGACAGAAATTTAAAACAGAGCAAATCGCTTGCTTTTTTAAATGTCTAATCATCTTGTTTAATCCCACCACTTTTTGCAGTGTCGTACCACAGAATTTGCACACACAAACTCAACTCAAACTACAGAGCGCAAGTTTGTGATTGGGTTAGCCCAATGTCAATAAAGAAATGATCCAATGGGCTGCAGTTTCATGTCACATGTGCTGGTCTGTTCAGAAAACAAACATCTGCTAAGTGTTTCATGGGCCGATCAGATCATAAAAAGATGATCAGCCTGGCCCAAAAAGTATGTTGGCCCAGCGGAAACTGCCTGGTCTGCCAGATGGCCAGTCTGCCCCTGTTCTTGGATAAACCGTTTCTTTAGGGTCAGTTCACGTTTGACTTTTAACTTTTCAGTATAAGGTTTGATCCAAATTTTAGTTAATTCTGGCCAAGAACTAACAGTCCACTTTTTATTTGCACACTATGTCCGTCCAAATGTAATAAGTACAGCCTATTTTATAATCAACTAAACATGTATTTTACGTACTAATCAGTGCCTCAGTTTTTCAGTGAGGGTTTTGGGGTCAATAAATGTTTTCGTGAAGACTTCAGATTGAAAGAAGTCTACGTTCATCCAGAAAACATTATACATCCAGAAATACTCTAAGTTTTGAAAATCTGTTTTCTATTTTGACATATTTTAAGATACCATTTCTTCCTGTGATAGCAAAACTGGACTTTTAGCATCATTAATTTAGTCTTAATAGCCGCATGTCTCACTCAAAATCATTATTTTGTTTTCTGAGTTGGTGCAGAAACATTGTAATTTATTTTCATCATTTTAATCAGTCACTGTATTTGTCCTTCTCTTCTTTGTCTTCATTTTCATAATCTTCTTTGTCTTCACTTTAGTCGTCTTCTTTGTCATGATCATTTTCATCTTGGTCTTCCTCTTTATTGTCTTTGTCTTCATTTTCATCATATTCTTGTGATTTTCTTTGTCAATTTTAGTTGTCTTCATTCGTGTTTGTCAAATTTGACTATGATCGTCTTCCTCTTCTTTCTCTTCATCTTTATTTCATTTTAGTTGTTTTCTTTGTCTTCATTGTTATGGTGATGTTCATTTTTATTTT
Source organism: Danio rerio (assembly GCF_052040795.2). NCBI lineage: Eukaryota > Metazoa > Chordata > Actinopteri > Cypriniformes > Danionidae > Danio > Danio rerio. The sequence goes on along the minus strand of NC_141029.1, from coordinate 48,665,825 downwards.
CATTTTTCATCGTATCTTTGTCTTATTTTAGTTATCTTTGTCTAGCTTCAACTTCATATTTGTCATCTTCATCATCTTCTTAATCTTTATTTTCAGCTTCATTTTTAATGTCTTCTTCACCATTGTTTTAGGTATTCTTTGTCTTAATTTTAGTACTCACCTTTGTCTTTCTCTGCCTCCATCTTCCTTTTCATCCTGTTCTTCATCTTTATTTTAGTTGTCTTTGTTTTTGTCTTCATCTTCAACATCTTCATCATTGTCATCTTTGCATTCATCGTCATCTTCCTCTTCTTTGTCTTTGTCATTTTTATCATCTTTTTCACCTTCATTTTGGTCATCTTTTTTTTCCGTCTTATTCATTATTGTCATGTTCATCTTGGTCTTCCTAATATTTGTCTTCCTTGTCATCATCTTTGTCTTTATCTATCTTCATTGTTATTTCTTCCTCTTCTTTATCTTAGTCTTCAGGTTCAGTTTCCTCATCTTCAGCTTCATTTTCAACCCAGACTCATTCTGAAAACTTACTTCTATATACATTTCTGAAGGCTGCGAAATATGTCCCAAAGGGTACGTATTTTTGCAGTTTAGATTTTCACAAAACCATGAGAGGCCGCTGTGTACGCTTTTTCAGATCTCAAATTTCTCTTGCGAGTGGCAATTTACGCATAAACCCACCAGACTGTTTAACTGACTTAATGACTGACCCACCCTCAACTGACCCACCCTCCTCCTTCCCTAAACCAAACCAGTTTTATTTATTGACACACCCACCCACTTCCCTAAACAAACAAGCAATGTCTGATTTTTACCACACTTACAGGTTTTACCACATTCTCACCCTGTTATTTACTTACTCATTTTATTTTTTAGATTCTGTTTTTGTCTTACCTGCTTTCTGGGACAGTTCTTCACTGGACTTGAACCCCGTCATCGTGATCAACTCCTCTCTGCATCTCAAGTCCGCCGACAAACATGACAAGCTAACGGGATGAACTGGTTTCAGCGGTTAGCACAAAAAAATTAAACGTACCTCTGACTACATAGTTCACGGTCTCCAAAAACGTATAAAGGACTACGTTTCAAAATGAGCCTATGTTGTTTGTTTTTCTTATCTTCTTTATCTTCATTTTAGTTGTTTTTCTTTCTTCATTTTAGTTGTTTGTCTTAGTCTTCATCTTCTCTCCATTTTAGTTGTCTTAGTCTTTGTCTTGTTCATCATAGTTTTACTAGTTTCATCTTCACTTTAGTCTATTTTGTCTTCTTTGTTATAATTTCAGCCAGTCTTTCCCTTGCGAGCTGCTAGAGAACACTCCCTGAGTCATTTACCCAAATTACAAATCCCATCATGCCCTGCAGTCATACACCGTTTTTTTATTAGATAACCTCATCTTTAATTACATGGATTATTTATTCAGCATTCACACACACACACACACATACAGTGCTGAGTCTTTTTTACAGTAGGGTAAATTGCAAAGTTTTTTCGTTGTTTTGCTCTGTCATGTTTTGACCCTTTGTTTGTTTAACTTGATTGTTTGCCACCTGTCTCGACCCTCTCGCCTTTCCTTTTGGTTACGATTTGGATTATCTTTATATGACTGCTTGCTCCTGTTTCGATCCTCGCTTGCCTGGAAGCTAGAGTAAAACTGCATTTGGATCCAACCCTTTTCATATCTCATATCTCTAGCATTACACTTCAGCCAATCTCAATTCTCTTTCCCCTTCCCCTGGAAACAGAATGTGAAAAAGAAGGGCTTCGAAATTTATGCCTACCGTTATGTCATCGCAATATCTTATTACATATGAGATCAATAATCGCTACTGCTCCAGCTGCAATATTTTTTGGTATTTATCTTCAGGAAATCACTGAAGTTAATGATATCATGTTATCATAACGATATAATGTGGCAATAAGATCGGAACTGTACTGTAGTATTACACTGTGGCCGAATTTATCTATGTAAACACACAAAAACAACATTAACATTATACCAGACACTGTAAAAAGCTCATTTCCAGCCACTTGACTTTTCTGACAGATAGTTTGAGTGTTATATGTGAAAGTTTGTTATGGCACTGCTATACAAGAGATTATTATGGAATATAGATAGCCGAATTTAGCTTTTTTTTATCATTTTTAATTCCGCCAAAATGTAAATCCTATAAAAGACCTCAAATTATTGAATAGCTAACCTAAAAGAAATATTTATCAGCACATAAACAAGTACAGCAGAAAACAACAATTCATGCTTAAATGCTACAGCTGATATCGCCAAATTGCAGACTGGCTGTCTCATGTTTTTGACAGCTAGACTGACAGCCCCTTTTCCTTACTCAAATGCGCAGTGGTGATAAGAAACTAAAAAGCGGCCCAGTTCAAGAGTCATTCCTCCCATCCGGATTTTGAACCGAGCCCAGATCATTAACAGCCCCCATATGTCTCCACATCTACCGTACAGTGAAACTTAAGAGAGGAAATACTTGTATGTAATAAAAGGAGCCATAGACCAGCTATCAATCTGACTCCAGGGAAAACTGGAACCATGTTGCCTGAGTTTTAATGTTGGTTTGACATGGAGAGAGAGATATGTGAACAAATAAATAAGGATGCATTAGTTTTATGAAAAAGGAACTTGAGACATTGAGAATGCTACAAAGGATTACTGCTTTAAATAAATGCTGTTCATTTGAACTATTCATCAAACAATCTGAAAAAATGTAACAATTTCCACAAAAGTATTTAGCAGCACAACTATAGTCAACAATGATAATATTGTTATTATTTTAATTATAATTATTATTATAATTATTATATTATTATATTATTATAATTAATAATAATAATAATACCAACAACAACATGCGGACGACGCAAACCAAAAAAAAGATGATAGAAATCCTCACTTATTATTGATACGTACTCCTATATACATTTATGGAGAGCACGAAATGCGTTCCAGGGCGTAAGTTTTTTTGGAGTTTTTGTTTTTGCAAATCTACCAGAGGCTGCTGTGTACAATTGCTCAGATCTCAATTTTTTCTTGCGAGTGCCATTCGTGCCTGCTGTTCTCGTGTAAATCCACAAGAGGCAGATGTCAACTAACTTACTGACTGACTGATTGACTGACTGACGGACGATCCAACCCATTCCCTTCTATAAACCCAAACGATGGTGTTATATACTTGTTTATTTCTTTTTTTGTCTTTTGTTTTACCTGCTTTCTGGTACTGTTTTTTGTAGTATACAAACCCCGTCATCAGTGATATAAACCACCAACTATTCCAGCATATGTTTTATGCAGCAGATGTCCTTTAACCCAGTACTGGGAAACCCCAATACATGCGCTCATTTATACACACACACTCATACACTATGACCAATTTAGTTGATCTAATTTATTTATAGTGCACACATTTGAATTGTGGGGGAACCCGGAGCATTGGAGGAAACCCACATGAACATGGGGAGAACATGCAAACTTCACACAGAAATGCCAACTGGCCCAACCAGGACTGTGCAAACCCCACATAGAAATGTCCACTGGCCCAACCAGGACTGTGCAAACTCCACACAGAAATGCCCACTGGCCCAACTGCGGCTCGAATCAGCGACCTTCTTGCTGTGAGCTGACAGTGCTAACCACTGAGCCACTGTGAGACCCATGTACTGTATTTGATAACATTAAAATAAATGTGTATTTCAGTTTTACATTTTAGTATTTTTCAGCATTCTGTTGTCTCTGCATTTCTTGGTTATATATTCAATATGGTCACTAAGTGAAATGCACTTAACGCCAAGTTGCCCTTAAAACTTGAAGGCAGCAATTAAACTTGGAGAGGGCTGGTTTGTTTTACAGTGTATTTATTATAGAATATACCTTTCTGTGTGTGTGTGTGTGTGTGTGTGTGTGTGTGTGTGTGTACAGTTATATGGGGTTTACAGGGACACAAAGTTGTAAAGTGGCATGAGCATAACTTAGGCCCAATCCTAATTCTATTTCTATACCCCTGCCCCTACTCTTTCCTTAAAAAGTTTGAAGGGGAAGGGCTTTAAAATTTACCCCTAAGAATTGAGACAGCACTACAGCACCTGGACACGTCATCATATGTCATTGCGATCTTGTGCTTCATGGGAAATCAGATGATCGTGACTGCTGTAGTTATTCCAGTTGTGTTTTTTTTGTTTTTTGCTTTTGGTATTTATCTTAAATGGAAATGCTGAAGGCATATATTATGTTATCATAACAATATAATGTGGCAATAAGATTGTAACTGTACTGTGTATTTACACCATGCCCATATTCATCTATGTAAACACACCAAAAAATGACATTACCATTATAGCAGACACTGTAAAAAGCTCATTCCCAGCCACTAGACTTTTCTGATGGCGTATTCAAGTGTCAGAGTGTTGTGGGACTGTGAGATAATATTATGGATTATAGATGGCGATATTTTAATATTTTGTTTTTATTTTAGCGTTTTTTTTTTTTAAACATGACGGTAAAATACTAATTTACTTACTATTTTAATCCTTACATTCGGGTGCAGCTATCCTGCCGTTGTAGCTGGTGTATTCTGGGAAATTTTATTACCCCTTGGTCTAGAGTGTGGTCCTGAAAACTCTCTGTTCGAAGGGGTTTCTACCCCTTCCCCTTAGCCCTACACCTTAAAGCTAAAGTGAATTGGGATATGGGGTAAGGGGAAGGGCTAAGAGGTAGAATTGGGATTGAGCCTTAGTTGTTTTCTCTAAAGTGGTTTACAGAGTCACACATCATGTCCCTGTAATTCAAAACACACACACACACACACACACACACACATAAAAAAAAATAAAAAAAAACATACTTAAGGAGGTCTTCTGAAAATCTAATTTTGCCATATGTTTCCTGAGAGGGTTGTTGTTGTTTTGTTTGTTTTTTGCATTAGAGCCAGTTGCTTGCGTGTCACTGGTTTGCTTGGTTTTGGGACTTGTGGAGCTGCGCATTGATGCATGTGCTCTTCAATGTTTGGACTTTCAGCTGTGAAAATTAAACTACACTGAACTGAACTAAACTGAAATTCAACTCTGAAAACTTTCAGTGTACTAAAACTTCTATGTTAAGCTGCTTTGAAATAAAGATGAATTAAAAAAAAATTAAAAAGTTCAAATGTTGGCAGGCCAAGAAAAAAAGAAACTACTAGCCAGCAGAAGAAAATCTTCTTTGCTGAGACCGTCAACAAGGTCCTAATGCAGATCCAGTCCGTGTGTTTGTTCAGAGGCTAACAGGATTATGCCTGCATCTCGCTAAAATGGAAAGTTTTCATAGAACCACTCCTGGAAAGTTTTCCCATCGCAAATGGCTTGTGATTGTAGCATGTGTATGTTGCCCAGCAACTCCAGATGGACGTGCATTAGGTAAATCATTTTATGCCGTGTGAAAATCCAGAATGGTGCTGAAAGGTATTTTCACAGCATTTATAGGTGTCCATCTTTCAAGCGGTTGTCTCATCGAAGCAAATTTAACAGGAGAATGTTTCCATTGCTCATGTTGGACTGTAATTGAAAGGAACAGAGAAAAGGATCATCTGGACATACCAACACCCAAGACCAAAACATGGATAGATGAGATGGTGAGCAAAGTTTTCCAGTTCTATTATAAGTGCTGTTTGAAAATCACAAGAAATAATAATGCTTCACTTTGTTTTGCAGTCCAAGAAAAGCACTGAATGTGGGGTAAACATGGTCACATTGGACTTTGTTTTACCTCACGTTACAACAGCAGAAATTTCAAAGCTGGTGTCTCTCTCCAACCCCAGAGAATCCTGAATATTTTCCAGCAGCTCAACAACAAAAAGTGAGTAAAATCTGGATTAAGCAAAGGGGTTCGCTTACAGTGTTTTCATAGAGTTGTTAATCTAGCAGAATTTAGGCACTGGATGAGAACATTACTTTTTTGAAAGCTTCAGGAGGGATGATTAAACCAACTAATAATAAGGAAATGGCTTAAAGTGTTATGCAGCACTCCCTAAAAACGTCTTAATTCATTACGAACCTTTCATGTTGAGTGCTCATTAGTTTTAAAACATCACTCTGAAATCTGTTATGTCTCAGTCTCAGACGGCATGCTGACGGTACTATTACTGACCGCCTGAGGTGAACTGCACATGAATACTGAAAAACAAGAAAATGAAAAGCCCCAGTCTGATTCTTCGACAGCATTTTTCCCCATACATATTTTATTAAACAAGCTAGGTTGATACAAAGAAAAAATCAAGAAATAAAAATCACAGAGTTTGAAATTTGTAAGTTGTAAAATAATTATTTTATAGATTGTTTTACTAAATTTGAACTTGCTTGTAGCATGTTTTGCCTTCAAAACTGCATACATTGCGCTAATAAATCTGCACAAAACTCTTTTTCGCTACAACCCACCTCAAATGAGTGTGAAAACACTCTGCAAATTAGGAAATTTTTATTTAAATTTTGCCATTCATTACTCATTTCTAGGGATGTAACAATATTGTAAATACCGTCATACCGCAATAGTAATTTTTTTCAATATTACCGTAGGCGCATGACTCAATAAATCTATATTTCTCAGAAATGTTTGCGAATGAAGCGAACAGGAGGTAGCGGGAACTACAATTCCCATCAGCCTAGGCGTGGCCATCATCCTTTGTCACTACAGATCCAGTAATGCGGAAATGGAGTGTGCTGCTAGTAGAGGGAAAGAAAAAGAGCTGGAAATGATCGGGGATTATATATATAAGTCGGGGAATACGACTAAAAACAGTCATGGGGACTGCAGAACACAGCACACTTGTTAGATTAATGCAGACATTGGCCTCGACCTCTTCGCATAGAGACCTCTATCTCACTCATGGCTTGTCCTCTCAAGTGATGGAAAGACAATGCACAACGTTACCCACTGCTGTCAACCTTAGCTAAATCATATCTCTCTGTATCAGAAACCTCAGTCCCAAATGAGAGGGTTTTTATTTCTGTTGCAGGGGACATGCCCAGAGTTCCCAGCTTTTACCAGATTATAGTTATATGATAATTTTGCTTAAAAAACCCATCTCTATCTGAGTGAGTGATTAAATGTCGAATGTGATGAGTTTTCAACAATACTAAATTGAAACTATTTTTTATATGGTTTAATAGTTTTTTGTTATTAAAATGTAAAAAAAATTGAACTTCCTGTTTCGAAACTTACAGATAGATGGCTAATTTGTATGTCATTGATATGTTCAGTGCTAAGGTAAATAAATACCTTTGGCACTTTTTTCGAGTCTTTTCGTTAGTTTTGTTTTTCCTGTAAATTATTCAATAAATACAGTACCGTGCCATTCATACCGAGGTATTACCGTACCGTGAAATTCTGATACCTTTACATCCCTACTCATTTCTCATTCAAACTTTAAGATACTCATTAACACAGGGTGAAGGAAACCAGCTATAGATTATTTTCCCCACTCTCTTGTAAAAGACTGTTTACAGCAAGCACAATAACTTTAAATATTATACAATATAGCCATCACTATGCGTGTCCACACCAGCAAACAATAACTGTCTGTTTATTTTCAGTTTATGCCTTTCTTTTTGCATTACCCTCTTGCAACCAGCAGATGTCATAAGTGTCTTGTGTTTCTAGTGCATCTGACCAGTGAATCCAGCTCGTGTAACCTCTATCTTATCACATTTTCCTCAAATCGCAATCTTTGTAGTGAAACGGAAACAGCAAATTCCTTTCTTCATCCAGCAAGCAACACAAAGATTGATTCATACATCAGTCTGCTAGCCTGGCTTGCATAGCTTGCATGCATAATTTTACCAATCTCTCCAATGGTATAACTAACTATTTTCAAGTCGTTGCCTTTAAATAATCTTTAGAAAGTGGTCCTAACATCTATAGCAGTTTCTCCACAATGTTGTCTCCAGCTTTAAATTGTGCTGGCTCTTTATATTTCTGTGGGTTCTGACCGCCTGTCAGTGATTTAATGCTAAATCGCTGAAAAAAAAAAGAAGTTTATGAAATGGATCCCTATGATATGATTTCTCTACATCTTTATTGAGGTCTTTATCATTATCATGTTTGATCTAAATGGCTCATAGGCCACATAACATGACTTAGTCTTTTTAGTACTTGTGTGTCAAACTGAATCCCCCATTAAAAGTGGAGTAGAGCTTGAAGAAACACATTTGCATGCATGTTAATACTGGAAATGATAATACATCTTACTTTTTTTTCATAATACTAAAAACAATTACCATATGGAAAAAGGGTCTTCTGTAATAGTGGTATCATCTAGTTTATGTTTTTCCCTGCCCTTTAACAACATAAAAAACATATTTGGTAGATTTACATGTAAGAAAGCAGGCATTTCATGATCAGAATAACCTGTTAAGTAGACCAGAGTTGGCGCTGTAGTCATGCCCTGAAAAATGCCATTTCAAATATGAAATAAAAGCCATCTATCATGAAATATTTCCAGCTCCAGCAGTCTTAGCGTTTCAATGGTGCATTTAGGTTTCAACATGCTGTCTAAATCATGGACATGGCACTTACATTTATCCCGCACAATGGGAGATCTGGTGTAGACTCCAGTGTTGACATAACATGTGGGAAATCTGCTGATGGTGTTAACATTGATCTAGGGTTCCTGAGGGTAATTCCTGTATATACCGTCAGGTCCAGAAGCCTTATATCTTAGAGAATATTATGAGTCTAACAGGTTGAGGGGAACATTGAACTGAATGTTGTAGTATTTGATAGAATAAAACTTGTGAGCAGGATATTTAGAATGATTTGAGATGTTGGAATTGTGCACCTTAATGATTGTCAATATGGTTTGTGACCTATAAATAAAATCCTTGGGATCCAGTACTAAATTAAACCACTTTATTAGTCAAGAGAAAAATAAGGTAAAAACAATGTGCCATACATCATCCCCAAAACCTGTTTGGTATTGATTGTTCTCCCCCCTGAATTATTAGACCCCCTGTTTATTTTTTCCCCGATTTCTGTTTAACAGTGTGAAGACTTTTTCAACACATTTCTAAACACAGTCTTAATAACTCATCTCTAATAACTAATTTATTTCATCTTTGGCATGATGACAGTAAATAATATTTTACTGTAAATTTTTCAAGACACTTCTATTAAGCTTAAAGGGACATTTAAAGGCTTAACTAGGTTAATTAGGTTAACTAGGCAGTTTAGGGTAATTAGGCAAGTTATTGTATAATGATGGTTTGTTCTGTAGACAGTGGTAAAAAAAAAATAGCTTAAAGGGGCTAATAATTTTTCACCTTAAAATGGCTTTTAAAAAATTAATAACTGCTTTTATTCTAGCTGAAATGAAACAAATAAGACTTTCTTCAGAAGAAAAAAATATTATCAGACATACTTTGAAAATTCCCTTTCTCTGTTGAGCATTATTTGGAAAATATTTTAAAAAGAAAAAAATCAAAGGGGGCTAATAATTATGACTTTAACTGTATATATTATGATTATTCATAAGATATAAACACATACACACATACATCCATACATACATACAGCTATGAGCGTGATATTGCGTTTATACAACAGTTTGACAGCATAATAAAAATGTAAATAAGTAAATAAAAAAGAAAATAAAACACACGAGGTCTCAAAAATTTGTATGAAGAACTACTTTTTTCCACCATTCATACACATCTGCAGCTGATGTCAGAACAGCAGAAACCATTACCAGTTCACAAACGTCACTTTAGAGCTAGTGTTTTAATGATTCTCTAGCGTAATGTTTAAAATGATGACGGATGATTTTGCTCACATTTTAAGATTATAAGGCTGAATGACATGAAATGCCATCAATCTACAGAAATTTACAAGTATTTCTCTACTGCAATCGGTATATCACAATAATAAAACACTGAAAAAGCCAAAGCAAAGCAAAAACTAGCAGATTACTATTGTATAAATACAACAATATAACATACAAAAGAGAGATCGATTTAAAATGTCATTTACCTGATCCATAATGATTTGATCAGCTGTAAAATACGAAAAGAAAATGCAGTTTTTCCTCCCTTAAGGACTTATTGTGCGGCCTTGTCGCCATCTTGTGATGGAACATCAACCGTCTTTGCTCTGCTAAGTTTGACAGGCTGATGGCCGCCAACGTGCTGAATCTCCGAAATGATAAATATTTAAAGTGGCACTACTCATATAAATAAACTGCATAGAATCTAAACAACTACATTCTCACCTAAAAAGCCTACAAAGTACTTTATGCTGTCCAACAGATGCAATATTTGTCAAAATGTAGTGAGTTGTTTTGTCCCTCTTTAGTCCTAGTGTGGGCAGAGTAATACACAAGGGTGAAGAGACTGCGCGAGTACTGATATTTCTTTAAAATCTCATGGCTATCAGATTCAAGAACTAGACAGAACTTAAATATATGTGTATGTATTTGTAAAATATACAAACTTTCTTGAAATCACATTCTTGAAATCACATTTTTTCTTTAATTCATTTTCTTTTCAGCTTAGTCCCTTTATTAATCGGGGGTCACCACAGCGGAATTAACCACCATACGTTAAACGCAGCGGATGCCCTTCCAGCTGGAACCCATCTCTGGGAAACATCCATACACATTCATTCACACTCATACACTATGGACAGTTAAGCCTACCCAATTCACCTATGGCCCATATCTTTGGACTGTGTGGGAAACCGGAGCGCCCGAAGGAAACCCATGCGATCGCAGGGAGAACATGCAAACTCCACACAGAAACGCCAACTGACTCAGACGAGGATTGAACCAGCGTCTTGTAATCACAATATGTGATATT
>NC_141029.1:48642500-48650000 GCF_052040795.2 Danio rerio | reverse complement strand
GTGGGCTGTACAGTACGAGCAGGATTTCAGCTCTTACAGTCAGTGTGTGGAGCCAGAGTTAACCTTTTTTTCTCTATAAAACACTTTCAAAGGTGTTCTAAAAGTGTCCTCTACAATTATTGACACCCCTGGTAACAATTGGTTAAAAGCTGCTAAATAAATGCATTTTTTTTATTGTAGAAGCATTATCTCAGATTGAAAGATTTTCAAAAATCTAATCTTTATCTCAAGTAAATATTATATATATATATATATATATATATATATATATATATATATATATATATATATATATATATATATATATGTATATATTTATATATATATATATATATATATATATATATATATATATATATATATATATATATATATATATATATATATATATATATATATATAGGGGGTATGAATAACTTTGGGCTTGACTGTGCACTCACCGGCCCCTTTATTAGGTACACCTGTCCAACTGTTCATCAACACAAATTTCTAATCATCCAATCACATGGCAGCAACTCAATGCATTTATGCATGTAGACATGGTCAAGATGATCTACTGCAGTTCAAACCGAGCATCAGATTGGGAAAGAAAGGTGCTTTAAGTGAGTTTAAATGTGGCATGGTTGTTGGTGCCAGATAGACTGGTCTGACTATTTCATAAACTGTTGATCTACTGTGATTTTCACGTACAACCATCTCTAGGGTTTACAGAGAATGGTCCTAAAAAGAGAAAATATCCAGTGAGCGACAGTTCTGTGGGCGCAAATGTCTTGTTGATGCCAGAGGAGAATGGCCAGACTGGTTCCAGCTGATAGAAAGGCAACAGTAACTCAAATAACCACTCGCTACAGCAGAGATATGCAGAAGAACATCTCTGAACACACAACACATCGATTCTTGGGGTGGATGGGCTACAGCAGCAGAAGACCACAACAGGTGCCACTCATGTCAGCTAAGAATAGGAAACTGAGGCTACAATTCGCACGAGCTCACTAAAATTGGACCTTAGAAGATTGGAAAAACTTTGCCTGGTCTGATAAAGTCTGGATTTCTGCTACAACATTCGGGTTGGTAGGTACAGAATTTGGCGTCAAGAACATGAAAGCATGCATCCATCCTGTCTTGCATCAGCGGTTCAGGCTGGTGGTGGTGGTGGTGGTGTAATGGTGTGGGGGATGCTTTCTTGGCACACTCTGGGCCCATTAGTACCAATTGAGCAGCATGTCAATCCCTGGCCATGTCCATCCCTTTATGACCACAGTGTACCCATCTTCTGATGGCTACTTGCAGCAGGATAACACACCATATCATAAAGTGTGATTTATATCAGACTGGTTTTTTGAACATGAAAATGAGTTCACTGTACTCAAACGGCCTCCACAGTCACTTGATCTCAATCCAAAAGAGCACCTTTGGGATGTGGTGGAACAGGAGATTCACATAATGGATGTGCAGCCAACAAACCTGCAGCAATTGCATGATGTCATCATGTCAATATGGACCAAAATCTCTAAGGAATATTTTGTAATATCTTGTTGAATCTATGGCACGAAGGATTAAGGCAGTTCTGAAGGCAAAAGTGGGTCCAACCCGGTACTAGTAAGGTGTACCTAATAAAGTGGCCGGTGAGTATATGTATTCCACAATTATTGGCAGTCCTAAAAATCACTATGAAATTTATTTAAATATTTTTGCATTGTGTTTTCTGCAGTTTTTAAGGTAACGTAACACAACTTTTAACATGTGGCCCCCCATCCAGGTACTGACCCAGCTCATCTCTGCTTCGCTTCAGGGTGATATGGCTGTAACCAATATTATTATTATTATTATTATTATTATTATTATTATTAATAATATTTTTTATTATTATTATTATTTGATTTTTTTTAATATGTTTATTTTTTTTATCGTTTTACTTTATTAATAATGCATTAAAGCTCAAATAAAATCTTTAATTACTACACTGTTTTGATTTGCCTGCAATGTTTTATAAAATATGCATGTTAAAGCCACAGATTCAGTTTCTTGTTTATTTACGCTTTAGCAAGTCCTACAGTCATACCAATAAAAAACTACTTTAATCAAATAAAACCAATATTAATTCAATTTATAATTAATTCAACTAATTAAGTCATTCATCTATCATATTCATATTCAAAATTATTACAGACTTTGTCAAATAAGCTTTATTTTCCCACTGTTAATTTAAAACAATTAAGTGTGTGTGTGTGTGTGTGTGTGTGTGTGTGTGTGTGTGTGTGTGTGTGTGTGTGTGTGTGTGTGTGTGTGTGTGTGTGTGTGTGTGTGTGTGTGTGTGTGTGTGTTTATTTTGATCGGGCAGTGAGTTTGTCCTGGTCTCGTGGGACTGACGGGAACATGGATCACATGCCTGAGAATGAAAGCGAAGGACACACAGCAGCCTGGGAAAGGAAACAGACGTCCAGAGCGAAATTCCCACTTTAATTATTATCAAGAGTTTCAGCCACTGTGTCTCTGTCTCTTCTCCCTTCGCGAGTGCGGATCACTAAATATTTCAATTCATCCTTCAGCAGAAACAGGTGATGTAATCTGAGGGGCTGCTCTAAGGTACGTGCACATTTTTACAGGCATTTTGTATTTGGGGAGGAAATAAAAGTGAATTATTATGGGTGGTGCTAAAGAACTAGAGCAAATAAATGTCCACCTGTGCATTTTGACCAGCTGTGTTACAGATGGCTAGATCACATATCTGAACTCATTTAGCAGTGGGATTTGCATTCTACAGTTCATTTGGCAGACTCATTATTTTTTCAAGACTTATATTTTGCTGCAAAGCTAAATGAATTGATTAAAGAGCAGGAAAATGTATGGTGTGGTGAAACGAAGGATAAAGTGATCAGAGCCTTTGTTTCTTATTGACTCTTGTCGTATTGGAAACTGTAGTTTTTTCATAAATCTTCTCATCAGAAAAAAACTCAAACATTTCTCCATAATTCTCCATGGTTCTGTAATTAAAATCTATATCTCAAACCATTTGGAAATTCTCTGGTTTTATAGATTTTCAATTTATAGATGTTTTTAAGTAAAAAAAAAAAAAAGCTGCTAAATTTTTTTAGTTTTAGTTTTGCAAACTAATGACATTTCTACTAGATTTTCTGATAAAATGTGATTTTGAGCGTTACACAGCAAAAATACACGTTTTTAGAGAACACAATAGCAATGTTTTTAATTCAGAAGAGTGAGGAAAACGATATCTGGAACGATTTAAAAAATTGTGATCACAACAAATCAACACCTTTTTAATTGGATTAATTATTATTTTTAGGGGAAAATAAATAAATTAAAAACATAATAATAATAATACAACAACAACAACAACAACAATAATAATAATAATAATTATCATTATTATTATTATATATATTTTTAATTTTGTCAATTTTTATAACTAACTAATACCGAATTACTATAACAAAAAAGTTGACTATTTTCAAAAATACCATTTCAGTTTTAGTTAAAAAAGTTGTGGTTTGTTCAATTTGTTACTTGCTATGATTGTAAAATTTATTAGCATTTTCTGGTTGGTTGTATTTATTTTGTGGTGTACATATTATAGTGTACTATTAGTTTAACTTGCACTTTCAAGTAAAACTATTTTAGTCAATTCACAACTTCAAGCAGTCAACTCGATTTTCAACTTATAGTTTTAAGTCATGTCATCTCAAATGTTTCATTCATTTATTCATTCATTCATTCATTCATTCATTCATTCATTCATTCATTCATTCATTCTTCGACTTAGACACTTTATTAATCAGGGATTGCCACAGTGAAAGGAACCGCCTTAAATGTTTTCATTTTTCAATTTATATTTTATTTTCAAGTAGGCAACATTTTTTTTTTTTCAACTTAAAACTAAGTTTGTTAAAACTTTTTTTTTTATTTTATTTATTTATTTAATTTTAAATTAAATTGTACTTATTCGTCCTTGTGCCAGTTACATTACTTTTATTCAATTACACACTCAAGTAATGCAATTTTATCATTATACCGGAAGTTTGGCAAACCTTTTTTTTTGTTTTTTGTTTTTTGTTTTTTTCAAGTAATATTTGTCCTTAAAAACTCCATAGGTAAATAAATCGGAAATTCTAAAACAAAAATAAATAAACAAATAAATTTTAAAAAAGCTTACATCCACATTGCAAAATAAGATCAATAGCACCTTCACTGTAAAAATGCTGAATTCAACACAATTTGAGCTGGGGGCAACAATTAAATTAAATTAAGTTAAACTATTAGTTTTTACAAATTTATGTGGATTGAACAAAACGATTAAGTTGTGCCCCCCAAAACATTCAAAAATTGTGTGGTTTCAGCTCAATTTAAATGAGTGGATTGAACAAACAGCAACTGTTGTTTTGAGTTTTTATACACACACACACGCACGCACGCACAACCATGCACACACACACACACGCATTCTGTTCTCGAATCTGATTGGCTGATAACTGTGATATTCTGCAATATCAGCACATGTAAAGCCTCATCACCCTTGTTTATTACCCCGCCCACACAGTGTGACAGCAGGTTAATAAACTCACTACAGTTTGACAAATATTGCAGCTGTTGGACAACTTAACGTAATTTTGAGGCTTTTATAGGGGAAATGTACTTGTTTAGATTGCAACTATGCCTACTGTGCCTATTTAAACTATTTATAATTTCAGAGATACAAGGAGTCAGATCTCTCTCTTTTGTATGTTGTAGTGCTGTAATTATATCTTAGTAAATTGATAGTAATCGTGTTGCTTTGGCTTTTTTAGGGTTAATTATTGTGATCTCCTAATTACAACAGAGAAATACTGGGAAAAGTCTATAGACTAATGGAATTTCATGTCGTTCAGTGTTATAATCTTAAAATGTGAGCAAAAATCACCTGTTTTGTCATCATTCTAAACATTTTTTTTTATATACACAATTATGTCGTCGAACTGTTGTATAAATGCAATATTAAACTCATAGCAATGAAATATGGCTGTATATATTGTAACAGGTGGGACAATTGGTCAGTGGCCTCAATCCCATTAGTGCTAATATTCAGCCATATTCCCTTGCTACTCATTTGATATTGCTCACATATATTTAGCTTTCCTCAAGTGTGTAAAACAATTTACTCCCACCACCCTCTTTTTAAGTCATCAAATCACATTTACGTCGTCAATTATTCAATTTACAGTCAATAAAAGTCTTATATCACTTCCATTTACATATTGGACTATACCCACATAGCAAAAATTCTCTGGCCCACACAATCAGTTTTGCTTGGACCACATGCTGTAGTTAATTACGGTACATGACTTGACAAAGTCTGGCTTCCAGACAAGGGGCAAACATGGGCCATATCTGGGTCAAGTCACAGCCAAGGTAATAACTCATAACTGTGCCTGAACTAGGGCAGATAAGTTGGTGTGTCCTGATTACGATGAAATTGATAAACCCTTGAAGCTCTTTAGGCGCACTATGAGCATGTTTTTTCTCAAAGCGACCTGATTGGTAGAATTGTTGTCTTTACTCAAAAATTATTGTAATGTATTTTAAATGTGGGTCAAGATAGGCCAAACTTACATGGCCCACATATCAATTATTAACATCTGAGCCAAATACTACATTTTACATCTGGCCCAAATCTTGTGTGCCGCCTTAAAGACGGTTGCACCTCTGCCAAACCCGGGCCATGTTTGGCCCATATGTTGTATGCCAGTGGCGAATGATTGCCTGCTGTGCCAGCTTTATGCCAAATATGGGCCAGAATTCTTTGCTATCTGGGTAATCATCATGACAAATGTTACATCGACCCACAAAAAAAACACCACCTTCACAATAGAAACGATAGATTGCTCAGAAAGGGAAAAAAAAAACATGCACTTAAGGAAACAATCATCAATTTTAGTCAACATTTTATTCCTATGAACTATGACCATATATATGTGCTCCATTAAGTCTCATCATGAGTTATGAACGAGAAATTTCTGAGCAATATTTTCCTTTGGTTTTAGACCATTTGATATATTTGACTGTAATCCGAACCATTGTTTTTTGTAAATAAAGAGTCTCTCACACATTTCATAATGAAGGATAGTGGGTGAAAAAAAAAAAAAAAAAAAAAAAAAAATATATATATATATATATATATATATATATATATATATATATATATATATATATATATATATATAAAGCTTACAAGTGCTTGCGGGAATAATAGTCTCTTTTTGGGGGGAATATTTTGACACCGTTTGAGCCCAGCTGGGACGCACACTGCTTGAAAGATTGTTCCATTAAATCAGAGCCAAAAAAAAATGCGCATCTTGCCCATGTCAGTAAAAGTCAAGCATACTCCGAAGATATAAATCAGCAAATGTGGGAGACTCATCATAGGAGAACTCTAAACAAGAGCTCTGGAAACATGATAAAGTGAGCAACTGGACCACGGCCATAACCACGTCAGATGAACAAAGAGACCACTTAAATATTGTGCTTTATGAGACCACCTCCTCCGCCTCCTCAGCCCGCAGTGGCTTATATTTCTCATCAAGATAAAGAATATCCTTCTGGCCGCTTTCACAGATGCGTTGCGCCATTAATACAGCTATTGTTTGGGTTATTTAGTGCCAGCTTCTAATGTTGTTTCAGAGGTCTTCTGTATAATGTGGAAAATACAGTTAAACTCAGAATTATTAGCCCTCCTGAATTATTACTATATTTTATCCCCAATTTCTGTTTAATGGAAAGATTTTTTTTACACATTTCTAAAGTTTCATTAACTAATTTTAAATAACTGTTTTCGTTTATCTTTGTCATGATGATAATAAATAATATTTTACTAGATATTTTTCAAGATATTCAGCTTAAAGTGACGTTTAAAGGCTTAACTAGGTTAATTAGGCAGGTTTGAGTAATTAGACAAGTCATTGTAGAACGATGGTTTGTCTGTAGACAATTGAAAATTGCTTATAGGGGCTAACAAAATTGACCTTAAAATGGTTTTTAAAAAACTGCTTTTTTCCTATCAGAAATAAAACAAATTAGACTTTCTCCAGAATAAAAAAATATTTAGGAAATACTGAAAATTTCCTTGCTCTGTTAAACATCATTAAACATCATCACTTCAAGTGTAATTTCACACTTATATTAGATGTTTGTTTGTTGAAGAAATCACGAATATGCCAACTTTCATTAGAGAACGAATGTTCCATGCTAAGAATGTTTTTGGTTGTGCTCATTCTTGGCTTTGTAATAATGTTATTTATAGGTTTGCAAGAAATGTTAATTGTTAATTACTTTTAGAGAGTGCAGACTGATAAAAAATGCATGCAATTCTGAAGCAAGATCATTTGTATTTTGGTTTTACCAAAGTTATTATTTCAGACTTTAAACTTTAAAGAAATTCTGGTCTTGTTGGCTTGAAAAATACATCCTGTAATTTTTAAACTGTGTCTTTTGTGGCAGTTCAGCCACATT